>NW_027464915.1:0-15000 GCF_043290135.1 Rhipicephalus microplus
GGCACCCACTCTGGGACAAGCCCCTGTCAGGGGGACTTGCACCGTCGCAAACACCCGAGAACGTCGCCTCCCATACACCACATTTCCCGACCGCCTGCAAGGACGGGGGATTCGGTGCTGGGCTCGGTCCCGTTTCGCTCGCAGCTACTCGGGGAATCCCTGTTGGTTTCTTTTCCTCCGCTTAGTGATATGCTTAAATTCAGCGGGTTGTCTCGCCTGATCTGAGGTCGACAGCGGATACATTCGCTTCCATCAACTTCCTGCACGACCGCGTGCGCTCGCCCTACCAAGTGCGCCCGCAACCCTGTACAGGGCCACTTCTTCACAAGGCTGGCAATCGGCTTCCCCGCTGCACGCGTGCGGCGCACAACCGGTGTGACGTGGAAGTGACGGGACACGTTCGTAAACCCATCGCGAACCGAGTACGACGCCCTACCAAGTGCGCCCGCAACCCTGTACAGGGTCACATCTTCACAAGGCTGGCAAGCGGCATTCCGCTGCGCGCGTGCGTCGTCCGAGCAGTTGCGTGATAAACGACCGTGTCGAAAGCCCAAACACCGCCGAGGCCAGTCGCCGCCGCCGCAAGGGCAGCCACGCAGCCTGGCGAGAGGCATCGTCTCGTGTAGCGTCGCCCCCGCCCCAACTGGAGTGGCCCAGTTTTTTGAACGGGACGGGAACTGCGAAGCACTTAGACCGACGGCGGACTACGACGAGAACGCCTTAAGCTTCGCCAACGTTTCGCCAACTCGTGCGGGAGACTTTTTCCGCTTCGCGGCAAGTCGTCGCGCCGTGCTCTCCGCATCAACCGCGTACGCAGCGAACCGCAAACGTCGGGCGCAGCCTCCTCACCTCCCTGCGCTTTGCGCGCGAACGTTCCCTGTTCGCGCGGCAAAGCCTGGAGGAGGCACGGCCCCGCAGCGTGTTCGAGCGCCCGGTCTACGGGACACCCTGCTTACTTCGAGGGCAACAAGCGCAACGCAAGGCTGCGATCTCGCGCACTTTGCGCACGGCTGGAGAAGCTTTGCTGGCCGGCTTTCGCTCCTCGTGTTTACCGTGCGTTAAAGTTGCGCGTCCGTGGCTCTCGCAGCTCTTGCGCGCCCGGTCGCAGAGAGGAGTACGCAACCTCGACCGCACTTTCCCTGCAGGCTTCCTTCCGACTCGAAGTCCTGCGGCGGTCTCAACGAGGTGCCACATCCTCAATGCAGTCGGTCGCCCCCGTTTCGGTTGGGCTCTGGCACGACGGTCGCCACCGTCTCGCCCTTGAGTGGCCGCTGTTGGCGCTCGCTGTGAGGTGTTCAGCGTGCTGTCCGTGTTGCCGACGCGGTCAAAACGAGTCGACGGCTCACGTTCCCTTGTGCGCCGAAGGCTCTCTTGATATGTGATCCGACCCTCAGACAGACGAAGCCAAGGGAAGACCCAAGGCCGCAATGTGCGTTCAAAGAATCAGTGCTCAGTGTGTCCTGCAATTCACACCAAGTCTCGCAGCTGGCTGCGTTCTTCATCGACCCGAGAACCGAGTGATCCACCGCTTAGAGTCGTGAAAAAGTGTTTGTTCAATTCCGTACAGTCAAAACCAAACGTTTCTGGCACTCGGCCAAACAGTGGCCAAGAAGGGCGCTTTTCAGCGCACGCTTGGACTCCAAAACTCTGCCGCGCCTTTTTCGGCTGCCGCAAATCGAGCAAACGGTGTGTTTCGGACGGCGTTTCGCTTCCGCTACTTGCGAGTGCTTTCGTGGTCCACCCCTCTATAAATACTCGGGAGGCGTCGAAGCCGGTTCTCCAAGCCGGACCCGTAGGTATCGTTGTGTGCTCGCTCTCATTGGCCCGCCTAACCAGAAAATGCCTGCGGTACACCCATTTGGATAAGAGTGCACGCAGATGCGGGCCTCGACGGCTACACATTTCCTCGGGCGGCCGCCTCCCGGCCTCCGTGGAGCGCGGGATGCACGGTCCCATCGACAAGCCTCTCCCGTTTTTACCGTGGCGTCGCGGTTCACCACGGCGGGCGGGTCGGTCTCCTCCGCATAAAAAGGGGGACCCCCGCTTTTTGTTCCACGAAATCGCACAAGCTTTTTTCGCATCCACGGTTTGCCACCGCACACCAAAATGCCGATCCGGCTGCCTACTTTAGCCAACAGGTGGAGCCAGGCGCGCCGTACTTGCGCGGCACTTCCCACGTCCACCGAAGTCGGTGCCAAGGACCACTTTCGGCGCCGGAGCCGCGTACGAGCCTACTCGAGGCGGAAGAACGAAGCCAGCAAGGGCCTGGCCGCAAGTGCGTTCAATTGTCGGGACGTCCAAGTCCCTCGTTCTTCCGTGCTTCCTCTTTCGGCAAGTCGTTGCGGCACCTTCCCAAAGCGCGCAGACCCGCTAATCGCGACGAGCGCGACGTGGCCGTGCCGCCTTTCCCTCGGCAGCAAGCAAAACGCCTGGCAACGTCGACGCTCCCCTAACCGCGATCTCGCACCGTGTTTCGTGTGGCGAATTCAAAAGCCGGCCGGCGCTGCTGCAACCATTACGGTCGGTACGCATACGCCGCGGAGGGCGGGACGGTCATCGGAGCGTGCGGTTCCTCCATCGAGTACTGCGCACCTCGGCCGTCGCATCGCCGTGCCATGACCGGCCGCGCGTCAACGCGAACCGGTGCCAGCGAGATCCCTCGCCTGCAAGAACCGACCGGCAGCCTCCGTCACCCGAGGACGCGGAGGCGCTTGCCGCGGACGGCGGGACGGTATGCACTGGTGCACAGCGGACCCGTCACATCGCCAGTTCCTTGACCGACCGCCGACGCTTGTGCCGTTCCTCTCGTACTTGGCAGTCGCCGCGCGATTGTCGGGTCTCGTTCTTGCACGCTCGAACGGTCGGGAGGGCACTCGGCTGGCGTTTCGGGAACGCGCAGCCTCGCCTTCTACCGACGTAACCACGACTCGCCGTTCGCGCTCCGCCGCTCCTGTTTACAGTACTAGGCGGTCCCGCAGCGGTCGGGTCGCGCATTTCGAGCGCTTCGAGCCACGGTGCAGTGGCGGGTCGAAAGCCGACCTATGAGTGCGTTGCGCCGTTTGTACCCGCGTCCGCCACCTGGCCGACCGTCCAAGGTCGCGGTGTTGGCGTCCGCTGGGCGCAACAATTTGTCACGGGGTGCCGCTCCACATTCAGGCAGCCCCGTGGGGAAAAGCCGACCCCGCGTCCAAACGGGGTCAGCGGCAGAAAGTGTCGGGCGCAGACGCAGCTGAGGCGCTCACCCTTCACAATCCGTTAATGATCCTTCCGCAGGTTCACCTACGGAAACCTTGTTACGACTTTTACTTCCTCTAAATGATCAAGTTTGGTCATCTTTCCAACAGACCGGCGCAACCGAAAGGCCGCGCCGGACATCGGTCCGAAGACCTCACTAAATCATTCAATCGGTAGTAGCGACGGGCGGTGTGTACAAAGGGCAGGGACGTAATCAACGCGAGCTTATGACTCGCGCTTACTGGGAATTCCTCGTTCAAGGGGAACAATTGCAAGCCCCTATCCCAATCACGAAAGAAGTTCCACGGGTTACCCAGTCTTTTCAGACAGGGATAAAGACACGCTGCTTCCTTCAGTGTAGCGCGCGTGCGGCCCCGGACATCTAAGGGCATCACAGACCTGTTATTGCTCTGTTTCGTGCGGCTAGGAGCCGCTTGTCCCTCTAAGAAGGTTGTAAGGTGCTGGGAACCCCGCACCTATTTAATAGGCTAGAGTCTCGTTCGTTATCGGAATTAACCAGACAAATCGCTCCACCAACTAAGAACGGCCATGCACCACCATCCACCGAATCAAGAAAGAGCTCTCAATCTGTCAATCCTCCCAGTGTCCGGGCCGGGTAAGTTTTCCCGTGTTGAGTCAAATTAAGCCGCAGGCTCCACTCCTGGTGGTGCCCTTCCGTCAATTCCTTTAAGTTTCAGCTTTGCAACCATACTTCCCCCGGAACCCAAATACTTTGGTTTCCCGGAAGCTGCCCGCCGAGTCATTTGAGTAACTCAGGCGGATCGCTGGTTGGCATCGTTTATGGTCAGAACTAGGGCGGTATCTGATCGCCTTCGAACCTCTGACTTTCGTTCTTGATCAATGAAAACATTCTTGGCAAATGCTTTCGCAGTAGTTCGTCTTGCGACGGTCCAAGAATTTCACCTCTAGCGCCGCAATACGAATGCCCCCGTCCGTCCCTCTTAATCATTACCTCGTATTCCAAAAACCAACAGAACAGAAACGAGGTCTTGTTCTATTATTCCATGCAAGTTTATTCAGGCGACTCGCCTGCGTTGAGCACTCTAATTTTTTCAAAGTAAAAGCACCGGCCATCTCGAGGCACACAATGAAGTGCACCAAGAAAGAACCGGCATGATGTTCAGTCCGAGCCGTCGCATCGGGTAGATGCACTACTCGTCTGGAACTGAGATCCAACTACGAGCTTTTTAACCGCAGCAGCTTTAGTATACGCTATTGGAGCTGGAATTACCGCGGCTGCTGGCACCAGACTTGCCCTCCAATTGATCCTCGTTAAAGGATTTAGAGTGTACTCATTTCAATTACGGGGCCTCAAAAGAGTCCCGTATTGTTATTTTTCGTCACTACCTCCCCGTGCCGGGAGTGGGTAATTTGCGCGCCTGCTGCCTTCCTTGGATGTGGTAGCCGTTTCTCAGGCTCCCTCTCCGGAATCGAACCCTGATTCTCCGTTACCCGTAACAACCATGGTAAGCAAGTAACCTACCATCGAAAGTTGATAAGGCAGACACTTGAAAGAAACGTCGCCGGCTCGTGGCCATGCGATCAGCACAAAGTTATCCAGAGTCACCACACAATACGGGCCGAAACCCGATCGATCTTGGTCTAATAAAAGCACCCGTTACCCAAAGGGCTCCAGGCTCACTGCATGTATTAGCTCTAGAATTGCCACAGTTATCCAAGTAGGAAGAAACGATCTAAGGAACCATAACTGATTTAATGAGCCATTCGCGGTTTCGCCTTATTTCGGCATGTACTTAGACATGCATGGCTTAATCTTTGAGACAAGCATATGATTACTGGCAGGATCAACCAGGTAATCGTTCGACTGCGCGTCCGTCCTCGCCCTCGGCGGGCCGGACGCAGTCTGTGTGCGGCGGAGGCCACCTTCAGGCGCCCCAACACGCTTATTTTGCACTCCGAGATGACGGCGTTCGAGCTCGCTACGGCACAACCTTCCCGAAAGACGAGTGGGAGCCGTGCGGCAAGAAGCACGTTCATGCTCGCTCTTTTTCGTTGCATCGACTCGGTCGCGCCGTGCGGGTTGCCCAAGCCCGCTGCACTGTCGGTGGACCGGCCGGAACTAGCAACGGAGCCGAGACTGCAAAGCCGCCAGACGACGGGTCACGCCCGCGTCTTCGGCGCTTTCGCATCTGAATCGCCCGAGGACGACACGGAACACACCTCGATATCGTGGTAAAACGGCACCGTCCGACAACCAGCCCCTAACGCATCAAGCGGATGAGGCTGCAGACGACTGCCGTGGATTCCCCTGGAGCAGACCCGAGGACACGCTTGACGAGGCCGAAGCCCGCCGCATATCAGACACCCGGTCGCTTTCGCGTACGCCGCTCACGAGAACCCCCACATAATAGCAGCGATAAGTACCCAGACCTCCTTGGGCCCTAATACGAGCGTACTCGAGAAAATTTCACCGCGGGTGTGCCCCGAAACGTGTGGCATGTTGAGCGTGCCACAAGTCTACGTCGCTCTCAAACCCGCCGAGGTCGTAGAATTTGCGACCCTACTCACGAAATTCCCACCGAGGATACGGCCGCAAACGTACCGCACCTTGGGTAGGCCACGAGTTTGTGCAACACTACGCTGACGGCACAGCACCGAGGTCGTGCGCGCACGCACGGGAAAATTCCGCCGCGGTTTCTGCCGAAAACGTGAGGCACCACGACTCTCCGCAAGTTCGCGTCGACTGCGAAAGACCGAAGTCGTGAACGACGTGTCCGCTACTCGCCGCCGACACGCTGGACACCAAACGTACAACGACTCGACGGCGTCGTAGAGGCCCACGACGCGGTTTTCCTTAACGACGTCTCGGCGTGGCACCGACAGGTTAGAACGGCCGACCAACGTTCCCTGTCCGCCGTTCGGCTCAGTCGAAGGGCTCGGCGACTTCGGCAACGCTGCGAAGCCGCACGGTGACGCACGCCATGTCCCCATTTTTTTTTTCTTTCTGCGTCTGCCGGGGTGCCCCTATAATAGCAGCGATAAGCACCCAGACCGCCGTGGGTCGCTCGCCCCGGCTGACGTGGTTTTTCGTACTCCTGCGGCGGTCGCCGTCAAGCACGTCCAAATACGCTACTTTCGTGGGCGCATTCACGCTCTTTCGCTTCGCCGGAGTGCCAGCACTCACTCTGCCAAAAACGGCGAACATCCGAGCGGCGGTTCCCACTTTTGCGTCGGCGTCGCAAACCCCGCCCCGGCAGACGAGGTTTGCCGTACTCGTGCGACGGTGGCCGGCGGGCACGTCGAAAGACGCCGATATCGTGCGCGAATTGGCGCACCTTGGCTTCACCGGAGTGCCGCCACTGACTCCTCCAAAAACGGCGAAGATCCGAGCGGCGCTTCCCACTTTCGCATCGGCGTCCCGAACTCCGCCCCGGCTGACGCGGTTTACCGTACTCGTGCGACGGTCGCCGGCGAGCACGTGGAAAGACGCCGATATCGTGCCCGAATCGGCTCCGTTCGGCTTCGCCGGAGTGCCAGCACTGGCTCGGCGAAAGACGACGAACATCCGAGCGACGGTTCTCACTATTGCGTACGCGTCGCAAACCCCGCCCCGGCAGACGCACTTTGCCGTACTCGTGCGACGGTCGCCGGCGAGCACGTAGAAAGACGCCGATATCGTGCCGGAATCGGCCCCGTTTGGCTTCGCCGGAGTGCCAGCACTCACTCGGCCACAAACGGCGAACATCCGAGCGGCGGTTCCCACTTAGCCGTCGGCGTCCCGAACTCCGCCCCGGCAGACGCGGTTGCCGAGCTCGTGCGACTAGCGACCGCGAAGCCGTCTCGCGACGCCGCTTTCGTGCGCGGCTCCCACTGCGACCTGGGTCACCCGAGGTCGACGAGCAAAAAAGAATGTCGAAAAAAATTTTTTTTTTTTTTTGCGTCTGCCGGGGTGCCCCTATAATAGCAGCGATAAGCACCCAGACCGCCATGGGTCGCTCGCCCCGGCTGACGTGGTTTTTCGTTTTCCTGCGGTGGTCGTCGTCAAGCACGTCCAAACACGCCACTTTCGTGGGCGCATTCGCGCTCTTTCGCTTCGCCGGAGTGCCAGCACTCACTCTGCCAAAAACGGCGAACATCCGAGCGGCGGTTCCCACTTTTGCGTCGGCGTCGCAAACCCCGCCCCGGCAGACGAGGTTTGCCGTACTCGTGCGACGGTGGCCGGCGGGCACGTCGAAAGACGCCGATATCGTGCGCGAATTGGCGCACCTTGGCTTCACCGGAGTGCCGCCACTGACTCCTCCAAAAACGGCGAAGATCCGAGCGGCGCTTCCCACTTTCGCATCGGCGTCCCGAACTCCGCCCCGGCTGACGCGGTTTACCGTACTCGTGCGACGGTCGCCGGCGAGCACGTGGAAAGACGCCGATATCGTGCCCGAATCGGCTCCGTTCGGCTTCGCCGGATTGCCAGCACTGGCTCGGCGAAAGACGACGAACATCCGAGCGACGGTTCTCACTATTGCGTACGCGTCGCAAACCCCGCCCCGGCAGACGCACTTTGCCGTACTCGTGCGACGGTCGCCGGCGAGCACGTAGAAAGACGCCGATATCGTGCCGGAATCGGCCCCGTTTGGCTTCGCCGGAGTGCCAGCACTCACTCGGCCACAAACGGCGAACATCCGAGCGGCGGTTCCCACTTAGCCGTCGGCGTCCCGAACTCCGCCCCGGCAGACGCGGTTGCCGAGCTCGTGCGACTAGCGACCGCGAAGCCGTCTCGCGACGCCGCTTTCGTGCGCGGCTCCCACTGCGACCTGGGTCACCCGAGGTCGACGAGCAAAAAAGAATGTCGAAAAAAATTTTTTTTTTTTTTTTTGCGTCTGCCGGGGTGCCCCTATAATAGCAGCGATAAGCACCCAGACCGCCATGGGTCGCTCGCCCCGGCTGACGTGGTTTTTCGTTTTCCTGCGGTGGTCGTCGTCAAGCACGTCCAAACACGCCACTTTCGTGGGCGCATTCGCGCTCTTTCGCTTCGCCGGAGTGCCAGCACTCACTCTGCCAAAAACGGCGAACATCCTAGTGGCGGTTCCCACTTTTGCGTCGGCGTCGCCAACCCCGCCCCGGCATACGCGGTTTGCCGTACTCGTGCGGCGGTGGCCGGCGGGCACGTCGAAAGACACCGATATCGTGCGCGAGTCGATGCTTCTTGGTCTCGCAGGAGGGCCGCCACTCACTCCTGCAAAAACGGCGAAGATCCGAGCGGCGCTTCCCACTTTTTCGTCGGCGTCGCAAACCTCGCCCCGGCAGACGCGCTTTGCCGTACTCGTGCGACGGTCGCCGGCGAGCACGTCGAAATACGCCGATATCGTGCCCGAATCGGCCCCGTTTCGCTTCGCCGGAGTGCCAGCACTCGCTCGGCCAAAGACGACGAACATCCGAGCGACGGTTCCCACTATTGCGTACGCGTCGCGAACCCCGCCCCGGCAGACGCGGTTTGCCGTACTCGTGCGGCGGTGGCCGGCGGGCACGTCGAAAGACGCCGATATCGTGCACGAATTGGCGCTCCTTGGCTTCACCGGAGTGCCAGCACTCACTCGGCCAAAAACGGCGAACATCCGAGCAGCGGTACCCACTTAGCCGTCGGCATCCCGAACTCCGCGCCGGCTGACGCGGTTGCCGAGCTCGTGCGACTAGCGACCGCGAACGCGTCTCGCGACGCCGCTTTCGTGCGCGGCTCCCATTGCGACCTGGGTTACCCGAGCTCGACCAGCAAAAAAGAAGGTCGAAAATTTTTTTTTTTTTTTCTGCGTCTGCCGGGGTGCCCCTATAATAGCAGCGATAAGCACCCAGACCGCCGTGTGTCGCTCGCCCCGGCTGACGTGGTTTTTCGTACTCCTGCAGCGGTCGCCGTCACGCACGTCCAAATACGCCACTTTCGTGGGCGCATTCGCGCTCTTTCGCGTCGCCGGAGTGCCAGCACTCACTCTGCCAAAAACGGCCAACATCCGAGCGGCGGTTCCCACTTTTGCGTCGGCGTCGTAAACCCCGCCCCGGCAGACGCGGTTTGCCCTACTCGTGCGACGGTCGCCGGCGAGCGCGTCGAAAGACGCCGATATCGTGCGCTAATTGGCGCTCCTTGGCTTCTCCGGAGTGCCGCCACTCACTCCTCCAAAAACGGCGAAGATCCGAGCGGCGTTCTCCACTTTCGCATCGGCGTCCCGAACTCCGCCCGGGCTGACGCGGTTTACCGTACTCGTGCGACGGTCGCCGGCGGGCACGTCGAAAGACGCCGATATCGTGCCGTAATCGGCCCCGTTTGGCTTCGCCCGTGTGCCAGCACTCACTCGGCCAAAAACGGCGAACATCCGAGCAGCGTTTCCCACTTTCGCATCGGCGTCCCGAAGCCCGCCCCGGCAGACGCGGTTTGCCCTACTCGAGCGACGGTCGCCGGCGATCACGTCGAAAGGCGCCGAATTCGTGCACGAATCGATGCTTCTTGGTCTCGCAGGAGGGCCGCCACTCACTCCTGCAAAAACGGCGAAGATCCGAGTTGCGCTTCCCACTTTTTCGTCGGCGTCCCGAACTACGCCCCGGCTGACGCGGTTTACCGTACTCGTGCGACGGTCGCCGGCGGGCACTTCAAAATACGCCGATTTCGTGGGCGCATTCACGCTGTTTCGCTTCCCCGGAGTGCCAACACTCACTCTGCCGAAAGCGGCGATCATCCGAGCGGCGGTTCCCACTTTTGCGTCGGCTTCGCAAACGGCGCCCCGGCAGACGCGCTCGTGCGACGTACTCGTGCGACGGTCGCCGGCGAGCACGTCGAAAGACGCCGATATCGTGCTCGAATCGACCCCGTTTCGCTTCGCCGGAGTGCTGCCAGTCACGGCGCAGAAAACGGCGAACAAGTGTTTTTTTTTTTTTTTTTCCTAGAATTTGTGTTATAGAAGGCACATTTGATATCGGACGATAATTTTCAACTTTATCACGCGCACCGATTTTCGTGTAGAGGTTTGCAAGTTTATGGGAATTTCTCCACTTGGAATAATGCGATTTAGTAGTACTACGAGAACTTCATGGATGTACTCAAGGGTACGGGGCAAGTCAGTTACGTCAACACCTGCAGATTTTTTACACTTCAAACTGAAAATTGTTGGTTGTGAGTCCTCGTGTGATATTAAAGGCCGATTCGCTAACACATAGAACAAAGAAAGAAAGGAAGAAAAAACGCCCGCGCTCGCTCAAGAAACCTGGGTTCGCAACAAGTGGCAACAACAAGCAACCGAGCGAGTGCGCCAAAACCCGTGGCGGCCGAACAAACGCGAAGTCCCAACCGCGTCAGCCGGGGCGGCACGGGACAGGAAAAATCACTTCAGCCGGGGCGGCGGGGCACCGAATAAACCTCGTCACCTCGTCGCAGGATAAAAGAGGAAACAAAAAGTCTAAACAGCGTCTGCTGGAGCGAATGCGTAATAAAACAACAACAACAACAAAAAAAAAAAACACCCGCGCTCAAGAAGTCTGCAATCACCACAAAAGGCGACTGTGACCGAGCAGCGTCAGCCGGGGCCGTGCGGAAACGGAAAAACCGCGACTACCGGGGCGTCGAGGCACCGAAAAATCCACTTCAGCCGCGGCGAAAAAAAAAAACAAAAAGAAAGACGGAGGGGGGGGGGGGAACCACGTCTGCCGGGGCGAAGGAAAAAAAAAAACGCGTCTGCCGGGGCGAGCCCGGGTGCGGCACCACCGGGAAAACTGTGGCAAACAGACATGGCGATCGAGTGAGTGGGCCGCCAGCCAGGCTCAGCCAAAAAGTGCAAAGTCCGAACTGCGTCAGCCGGGGCGGCAAAAACCACGTCAGCCGGGGCGGCGCAAAAAACCGCGTCTGCCGGGGCGGCACGAAACCGCGTCAGCCGGGGCGGCGCGAAAACTGCGTCAGCCGGGGCGAAAGAAAAAAAAAAAAAAAACGCGTCTGCCGGGGCGAGCCCGGGTGCGGCACCACCGGGAAAACTGTGGCAAACAGACATGGCGATCGAGTGAGTGGGCCGCCAGCCAGGCACAGCCGAAAAGTGCAAAGTCCGAACCGTGTCAGCCGGGGCGGCAAAAAACCGCGTCAGCCGGGGCGGCGCAAAAAACCGCGTCTGCCGGGGCGGCACGAAACCGCGTCAGCCGGGGCGGCGCGAAAACTGCGTCAGCCGGGGCGAGCCCGGGTGCGGCACCACCGGGAAAACTGTGGCAAACAGACATGGCGATCGAGTGAGTGGGCCGCCAGCCAGGCTCAGCCAAAAAGTGCCAAGTCCGAACTGCGTCAGCCGGGGCGGCAAAAAACCGCGTCAGCCGGGGCGGCGCAAAAAACCGCGTCTGCCGGGGCGGCGCGAAAACCGCGTCTGCCGGGGCGGCGCGAAAACTGCGTCAGCCGGGGCGAAAGAAAAAAAAAACGCGTCTGCCGGGGCGAGCCCGGGTGCGGCACCACCGGGAAAACTGTGGCAAACAGACATGGCGATCGAGTGAGTGGGCCGCCAGCAAGGCTCAGCCAAAAAGTGCTAAGTCCGAACTGCGTCAGCTGGGGCGGCAAAAAACCGCGTCTGCCGGGGCGGCACGAAACCGCGTCAGCCGGGGCGGCGCGAAAACCGCGTCTGCCGGGGCGGCACGAAACCGCGTCAGCCGGGGCGGCGCGAAAACTGCGTCAGCCGGGGCGAGCCCGGGTGCGGCACCACCGGGAAAACTGTGGCAAACAGACATGGCGATCGAGTGAGTGGGCCGCCAGCCAGGCACAGCCGAAAAGTGCTAAGTCCGAACTGCGTCAGCCGGGGCGGCAAAAACCGCGTCAGCCGGGGCGGCGCGAAAACCGCGTCTGCCGGGGCGGCACGAAACCGCGTCAGCCGGGGCGGCGCGAAAACTGCGTCAGCCGGGGCGAGCCCGGGTGCGGCACCACCGGGAAAACTGTGGCTAACAGACATGGCGATCGAGTGAGTGGGCCACCAGCCAGGCTCAGCCAAAAAGTGCTAAGTCCGAACTGCGTCAGCCGGGGCGGCAAAAACCGCGTCAGCCGGGGCGGCGCAAAAAACCGCGTCTGCCGGGGCGGCACGAAACCGCGTCAGCCGGGGCGGCGCGAAAACTGCGTCAGCCGGGGCGAAAGAAAAAAAAAAAACGCGTCTGCCGGGGCGAGCCCGGGTGCGGCACCACCGGGAAAACTGTGGCAAACAGACATGGCGATCGAGTGAGTGGGCCGCCAGCCAGGCACAGCCGAAAAGTGCCAAGTCCGAACTGCGTCAGCCGGGGCGGCAAAAAACCGCGTCAGCCGGGGCGGCGCAAAAAACCGCGTCTGCCGGGGCGGCACGAAACCGCGTCAGCCGGGGCGGCGCGAAAACTGCGTCAGCCGGGGCGAGCCCGGGTGCGGCACCACCGGGAAAACTGTGGCAAACAGACATGGCGATCGAGTGAGTGGGCCGCCAGCCAGGCTCAGCCAAAAAGTGCCAAGTCCGAACTGCGTCAGCCGGGGCGGCGCAAAAAACCGCGTCTGCCGGGGCGGCGCGAAAACCGCGTCTGCCGGGGCGGCGCGAAAACTGCGTCAGCCGGGGCGAAAGAAAAAAAAAACGCGTCTGCCGGGGCGAGCCCGGGTGCGGCACCACCGGGAAAACTGTGGCAAACAGACATGGCGATCGAGTGAGTGGGCCGCCAGCAAGGCTCAGCCAAAAAGTGCCAAGTCCGAACTGCGTCAGCCGGGGCGGCAAAAAACCGCGTCTGCCGGGGCGGCACGAAACCGCGTCAGCCGGGGCGGCGCGAAAACCGCGTCTGCCGGGGCGGCACGAAACCGCGTCAGCCGGGGCGAGCCCGGGTGCGGCACCACCGGGAAAACTGTGGCAAACAGACATGGCGATCGAGTGAGTGGGCCGCCAGCCAGGCACAGCCGAAAAGTGCTAAGTCCGAACTGCGTCAGCCGGGGCGGCAAAAACCGCGTCAGCCGGGGCGGCGCGAAAACCGCGTCTGCCGGGGCGGCACGAAACCGCGTCAGCCGGGGCGGCGCGAAAACTGCGTCAGCCGGGGCGAGCCCGGGTGCGGCACCACCGGGAAAACTGTGGCTAACAGACATGGCGATCGAGTGAGTGGGCCACCAGCCAGGCTCAGCCAAAAAGTGCTAAGTCCGAACTGCGTCAGCCGGGGCGGCAAAAACCGCGTCAGCCGGGGCGGCGCAAAAAACCGCGTCTGCCGGGGCGGCACGAAACCGCGTCAGCCGGGGCGGCGCGAAAACTGCGTCAGCCGGGGCGAAAGAAAAAAAAAAAACGCGTCTGCCGGGGCGAGCCCGGGTGCGGCACCACCGGGAAAACTGTGGCAAACAGACATGGCGATCGAGTGAGTGGGCCGCCAGCCAGGCACAGCCGAAAAGTGCCAAGTCCGAACTGCGTCAGCCGGGGCGGCAAAAAACCGCGTCAGCCGGGGCGGCGCAAAAAACCGCGTCTGCCGGGGCGGCACGAAACCGCGTCAGCCGGGGCGGCGCGAAAACTGCGTCAGCCGGGGCGAGCCCGGGTGCGGCACCACCGGGAAAACTGTGGCAAACAGACATGGCGATCGAGTGAGTGGGCCGCCAGCCAGGCTCAGCCAAAAAGTGCCAAGTCCGAACTGCGTCAGCCGGGGCGGCGCAAAAAACCGCGTCTGCCGGGGCGGCGCGAAAACCGCGTCTGCCGGGGCGGCGCGAAAACTGCGTCAGCCGGGGCGAAAGAAAAAAAAAACGCGTCTGCCGGGGCGAGCCCGGGTGCGGCACCACCGGGAAAACTGTGGCAAACAGACATGGCGATCGAGTGAGTGGGCCGCCAGCAAGGCTCAGCCAAAAAGTGCCAAGTCCGAACTGCGTCAGCCGGGGCGGCAAAAAACCGCGTCTGCCGGGGCGGCACGAAACCGCGTCAGCCGGGGCGGCGCGAAAACCGCGTCTGCCGGGGCGGCACGAAACCGCGTCAGCCGGGGCGAGCCCGGGTGCGGCACCACCGGGAAAACTGTGGCAAACAGACATGGCGATCGAGTGAGTGGGCCGCCAGCCAGGCACAGCCGAAAAGTGCTAAGTCCGAACTGCGTCAGCCGGGGCGGCAAAAACCGCGTCAGCCGGGGCGGCGCAAAAACCGCGTCTGCCGGGGCGAATGCAAAAAAAACAAAGAAAAAAGCCCGCGCTTAATCAAAAGAAAACAAAGAAAAAAGCTTGCGCTTAATCAAAAGAAAACAAACAAAAAAAGTTCGCGCTTAAGCCTGGCGGTGGAACCACCGGGGCAAACAGACCTGGCGATCGAGTGAGTGGGCCGCCAGCCGGGGTGAGCCAAAAAGTGCAAAGTCGGAACCGCGTCAGCCGGGGCGGCGCGAAAACCGCGTCAGCCGGGGCGGCGCAAAAACTGCGTCAGCCGGGGCGGCACGGAAAAACGAAAACCGCGTCAGCCGGGGCGGCACGGAAAAACGAAAACCACGTCAGCCGGGGCGACATCAAAATGAGGAAAAAAAAAAACTGCCTTAGGACACCTGCGTACACTTTCATGCGTTTGGGCATATCTCTCTGTAACACGCGCGCCCCTCGTTACGCGCGGCACTCTGTTTTCTCCGACACCCATATTTCGGCGGCATGTGGCACGCGCGCCCGTCCCTACGCACGGCACACCGCAGTGCTTTCTCGATATTTTTCTTTTCCTCCAACACCGTCATCTATAGGCTTTTAGTGACCTGTTGCTCGTGGCAAAAGTTCGCTAGCTCTGACACCTCTTGCATGCGCACCGTTTTTGCGCACGGTGCTATGCCGCAAAGCACGGCAGT
>NW_027464915.1:20000-32500 GCF_043290135.1 Rhipicephalus microplus
CCATCCCGGGCGCGCAACGGCGGAGACGGGCCTGGCACCCACTCTGGGACAAGCCCCTGTCAGGGGGACTTGCACCGTCGCAAACACCCGAGAACGTCGCCTCCCATACACCACATTTCCCGACCGCCTGCAAGGACGGGGGATTCGGTGCTGGGCTCGGTCCCGTTTCGCTCGCAGCTACTCGGGGAATCCCTGTTGGTTTCTTTTCCTCCGCTTAGTGATATGCTTAAATTCAGCGGGTTGTCTCGCCTGATCTGAGGTCGACAGCGGATACATTCGCTTCCATCAACTTCCTGCACGACCGCGTGCGCTCGCCCTACCAAGTGCGCCCGCAACCCTGTACAGGGCCACTTCTTCACAAGGCTGGCAATCGGCTTCCCCGCTGCACGCGTGCGGCGCACAACCGGTGTGACGTGGAAGTGACGGGACACGTTCGTAAACCCATCGCGAACCGAGTACGACGCCCTACCAAGTGCGCCCGCAACCCTGTACAGGGTCACATCTTCACAAGGCTGGCAAGCGGCATTCCGCTGCGCGCGTGCGTCGTCCGAGCAGTTGCGTGATAAACGACCGTGTCGAAAGCCCAAACACCGCCGAGGCCAGTCGCCGCCGCCGCAAGGGCAGCCACGCAGCCTGGCGAGAGGCATCGTCTCGTGTAGCGTCGCCCCCGCCCCAACTGGAGTGGCCCAGTTTTTTGAACGGGACGGGAACTGCGAAGCACTTAGACCGACGGCGGACTACGACGAGAACGCCTTAAGCTTCGCCAACGTTTCGCCAACTCGTGCGGGAGACTTTTTCCGCTTCGCGGCAAGTCGTCGCGCCGTGCTCTCCGCATCAACCGCGTACGCAGCGAACCGCAAACGTCGGGCGCAGCCTCCTCACCTCCCTGCGCTTTGCGCGCGAACGTTCCCTGTTCGCGCGGCAAAGCCTGGAGGAGGCACGGCCCCGCAGCGTGTTCGAGCGCCCGGTCTACGGGACACCCTGCTTACTTCGAGGGCAACAAGCGCAACGCAAGGCTGCGATCTCGCGCACTTTGCGCACGGCTGGAGAAGCTTTGCTGGCCGGCTTTCGCTCCTCGTGTTTACCGTGCGTTAAAGTTGCGCGTCCGTGGCTCTCGCAGCTCTTGCGCGCCCGGTCGCAGAGAGGAGTACGCAACCTCGACCGCACTTTCCCTGCAGGCTTCCTTCCGACTCGAAGTCCTGCGGCGGTCTCAACGAGGTGCCACATCCTCAATGCAGTCGGTCGCCCCCGTTTCGGTTGGGCTCTGGCACGACGGTCGCCACCGTCTCGCCCTTGAGTGGCCGCTGTTGGCGCTCGCTGTGAGGTGTTCAGCGTGCTGTCCGTGTTGCCGACGCGGTCAAAACGAGTCGACGGCTCACGTTCCCTTGTGCGCCGAAGGCTCTCTTGATATGTGATCCGACCCTCAGACAGACGAAGCCAAGGGAAGACCCAAGGCCGCAATGTGCGTTCAAAGAATCAGTGCTCAGTGTGTCCTGCAATTCACACCAAGTCTCGCAGCTGGCTGCGTTCTTCATCGACCCGAGAACCGAGTGATCCACCGCTTAGAGTCGTGAAAAAGTGTTTGTTCAATTCCGTACAGTCAAAACCAAACGTTTCTGGCACTCGGCCAAACAGTGGCCAAGAAGGGCGCTTTTCAGCGCACGCTTGGACTCCAAAACTCTGCCGCGCCTTTTTCGGCTGCCGCAAATCGAGCAAACGGTGTGTTTCGGACGGCGTTTCGCTTCCGCTACTTGCGAGTGCTTTCGTGGTCCACCCCTCTATAAATACTCGGGAGGCGTCGAAGCCGGTTCTCCAAGCCGGACCCGTAGGTATCGTTGTGTGCTCGCTCTCATTGGCCCGCCTAACCAGAAAATGCCTGCGGTACACCCATTTGGATAAGAGTGCACGCAGATGCGGGCCTCGACGGCTACACATTTCCTCGGGCGGCCGCCTCCCGGCCTCCGTGGAGCGCGGGATGCACGGTCCCATCGACAAGCCTCTCCCGTTTTTACCGTGGCGTCGCGGTTCACCACGGCGGGCGGGTCGGTCTCCTCCGCATAAAAAGGGGGACCCCCGCTTTTTGTTCCACGAAATCGCACAAGCTTTTTTCGCATCCACGGTTTGCCACCGCACACCAAAATGCCGATCCGGCTGCCTACTTTAGCCAACAGGTGGAGCCAGGCGCGCCGTACTTGCGCGGCACTTCCCACGTCCACCGAAGTCGGTGCCAAGGACCACTTTCGGCGCCGGAGCCGCGTACGAGCCTACTCGAGGCGGAAGAACGAAGCCAGCAAGGGCCTGGCCGCAAGTGCGTTCAATTGTCGGGACGTCCAAGTCCCTCGTTCTTCCGTGCTTCCTCTTTCGGCAAGTCGTTGCGGCACCTTCCCAAAGCGCGCAGACCCGCTAATCGCGACGAGCGCGACGTGGCCGTGCCGCCTTTCCCTCGGCAGCAAGCAAAACGCCTGGCAACGTCGACGCTCCCCTAACCGCGATCTCGCACCGTGTTTCGTGTGGCGAATTCAAAAGCCGGCCGGCGCTGCTGCAACCATTACGGTCGGTACGCATACGCCGCGGAGGGCGGGACGGTCATCGGAGCGTGCGGTTCCTCCATCGAGTACTGCGCACCTCGGCCGTCGCATCGCCGTGCCATGACCGGCCGCGCGTCAACGCGAACCGGTGCCAGCGAGATCCCTCGCCTGCAAGAACCGACCGGCAGCCTCCGTCACCCGAGGACGCGGAGGCGCTTGCCGCGGACGGCGGGACGGTATGCACTGGTGCACAGCGGACCCGTCACATCGCCAGTTCCTTGACCGACCGCCGACGCTTGTGCCGTTCCTCTCGTACTTGGCAGTCGCCGCGCGATTGTCGGGTCTCGTTCTTGCACGCTCGAACGGTCGGGAGGGCACTCGGCTGGCGTTTCGGGAACGCGCAGCCTCGCCTTCTACCGACGTAACCACGACTCGCCGTTCGCGCTCCGCCGCTCCTGTTTACAGTACTAGGCGGTCCCGCAGCGGTCGGGTCGCGCATTTCGAGCGCTTCGAGCCACGGTGCAGTGGCGGGTCGAAAGCCGACCTATGAGTGCGTTGCGCCGTTTGTACCCGCGTCCGCCACCTGGCCGACCGTCCAAGGTCGCGGTGTTGGCGTCCGCTGGGCGCAACAATTTGTCACGGGGTGCCGCTCCACATTCAGGCAGCCCCGTGGGGAAAAGCCGACCCCGCGTCCAAACGGGGTCAGCGGCAGAAAGTGTCGGGCGCAGACGCAGCTGAGGCGCTCACCCTTCACAATCCGTTAATGATCCTTCCGCAGGTTCACCTACGGAAACCTTGTTACGACTTTTACTTCCTCTAAATGATCAAGTTTGGTCATCTTTCCAACAGACCGGCGCAACCGAAAGGCCGCGCCGGACATCGGTCCGAAGACCTCACTAAATCATTCAATCGGTAGTAGCGACGGGCGGTGTGTACAAAGGGCAGGGACGTAATCAACGCGAGCTTATGACTCGCGCTTACTGGGAATTCCTCGTTCAAGGGGAACAATTGCAAGCCCCTATCCCAATCACGAAAGAAGTTCCACGGGTTACCCAGTCTTTTCAGACAGGGATAAAGACACGCTGCTTCCTTCAGTGTAGCGCGCGTGCGGCCCCGGACATCTAAGGGCATCACAGACCTGTTATTGCTCTGTTTCGTGCGGCTAGGAGCCGCTTGTCCCTCTAAGAAGGTTGTAAGGTGCTGGGAACCCCGCACCTATTTAATAGGCTAGAGTCTCGTTCGTTATCGGAATTAACCAGACAAATCGCTCCACCAACTAAGAACGGCCATGCACCACCATCCACCGAATCAAGAAAGAGCTCTCAATCTGTCAATCCTCCCAGTGTCCGGGCCGGGTAAGTTTTCCCGTGTTGAGTCAAATTAAGCCGCAGGCTCCACTCCTGGTGGTGCCCTTCCGTCAATTCCTTTAAGTTTCAGCTTTGCAACCATACTTCCCCCGGAACCCAAATACTTTGGTTTCCCGGAAGCTGCCCGCCGAGTCATTTGAGTAACTCAGGCGGATCGCTGGTTGGCATCGTTTATGGTCAGAACTAGGGCGGTATCTGATCGCCTTCGAACCTCTGACTTTCGTTCTTGATCAATGAAAACATTCTTGGCAAATGCTTTCGCAGTAGTTCGTCTTGCGACGGTCCAAGAATTTCACCTCTAGCGCCGCAATACGAATGCCCCCGTCCGTCCCTCTTAATCATTACCTCGTATTCCAAAAACCAACAGAACAGAAACGAGGTCTTGTTCTATTATTCCATGCAAGTTTATTCAGGCGACTCGCCTGCGTTGAGCACTCTAATTTTTTCAAAGTAAAAGCACCGGCCATCTCGAGGCACACAATGAAGTGCACCAAGAAAGAACCGGCATGATGTTCAGTCCGAGCCGTCGCATCGGGTAGATGCACTACTCGTCTGGAACTGAGATCCAACTACGAGCTTTTTAACCGCAGCAGCTTTAGTATACGCTATTGGAGCTGGAATTACCGCGGCTGCTGGCACCAGACTTGCCCTCCAATTGATCCTCGTTAAAGGATTTAGAGTGTACTCATTTCAATTACGGGGCCTCAAAAGAGTCCCGTATTGTTATTTTTCGTCACTACCTCCCCGTGCCGGGAGTGGGTAATTTGCGCGCCTGCTGCCTTCCTTGGATGTGGTAGCCGTTTCTCAGGCTCCCTCTCCGGAATCGAACCCTGATTCTCCGTTACCCGTAACAACCATGGTAAGCAAGTAACCTACCATCGAAAGTTGATAAGGCAGACACTTGAAAGAAACGTCGCCGGCTCGTGGCCATGCGATCAGCACAAAGTTATCCAGAGTCACCACACAATACGGGCCGAAACCCGATCGATCTTGGTCTAATAAAAGCACCCGTTACCCAAAGGGCTCCAGGCTCACTGCATGTATTAGCTCTAGAATTGCCACAGTTATCCAAGTAGGAAGAAACGATCTAAGGAACCATAACTGATTTAATGAGCCATTCGCGGTTTCGCCTTATTTCGGCATGTACTTAGACATGCATGGCTTAATCTTTGAGACAAGCATATGATTACTGGCAGGATCAACCAGGTAATCGTTCGACTGCGCGTCCGTCCTCGCCCTCGGCGGGCCGGACGCAGTCTGTGTGCGGCGGAGGCCACCTTCAGGCGCCCCAACACGCTTATTTTGCACTCCGAGATGACGGCGTTCGAGCTCGCTACGGCACAACCTTCCCGAAAGACGAGTGGGAGCCGTGCGGCAAGAAGCACGTTCATGCTCGCTCTTTTTCGTTGCATCGACTCGGTCGCGCCGTGCGGGTTGCCCAAGCCCGCTGCACTGTCGGTGGACCGGCCGGAACTAGCAACGGAGCCGAGACTGCAAAGCCGCCAGACGACGGGTCACGCCCGCGTCTTCGGCGCTTTCGCATCTGAATCGCCCGAGGACGACACGGAACACACCTCGATATCGTGGTAAAACGGCACCGTCCGACAACCAGCCCCTAACGCATCAAGCGGATGAGGCTGCAGACGACTGCCGTGGATTCCCCTGGAGCAGACCCGAGGACACGCTTGACGAGGCCGAAGCCCGCCGCATATCAGACACCCGGTCGCTTTCGCGTACGCCGCTCACGAGAACCCCCACATAATAGCAGCGATAAGTACCCAGACCTCCTTGGGCCCTAATACGAGCGTACTCGAGAAAATTTCACCGCGGGTGTGCCCCGAAACGTGTGGCATGTTGAGCGTGCCACAAGTCTACGTCGCTCTCAAACCCGCCGAGGTCGTAGAATTTGCGACCCTACTCACGAAATTCCCACCGAGGATACGGCCGCAAACGTACCGCACCTTGGGTAGGCCACGAGTTTGTGCAACACTACGCTGACGGCACAGCACCGAGGTCGTGCGCGCACGCACGGGAAAATTCCGCCGCGGTTTCTGCCGAAAACGTGAGGCACCACGACTCTCCGCAAGTTCGCGTCGACTGCGAAAGACCGAAGTCGTGAACGACGTGTCCGCTACTCGCCGCCGACACGCTGGACACCAAACGTACAACGACTCGACGGCGTCGTAGAGGCCCACGACGCGGTTTTCCTTAACGACGTCTCGGCGTGGCACCGACAGGTTAGAACGGCCGACCAACGTTCCCTGTCCGCCGTTCGGCTCAGTCGAAGGGCTCGGCGACTTCGGCAACGCTGCGAAGCCGCACGGTGACGCACGCCATGTCCCCATTTTTTTTTTCTTTCTGCGTCTGCCGGGGTGCCCCTATAATAGCAGCGATAAGCACCCAGACCGCCGTGGGTCGCTCGCCCCGGCTGACGTGGTTTTTCGTACTCCTGCGGCGGTCGCCGTCAAGCACGTCCAAATACGCTACTTTCGTGGGCGCATTCACGCTCTTTCGCTTCGCCGGAGTGCCAGCACTCACTCTGCCAAAAACGGCGAACATCCGAGCGGCGGTTCCCACTTTTGCGTCGGCGTCGCAAACCCCGCCCCGGCAGACGAGGTTTGCCGTACTCGTGCGACGGTGGCCGGCGGGCACGTCGAAAGACGCCGATATCGTGCGCGAATTGGCGCACCTTGGCTTCACCGGAGTGCCGCCACTGACTCCTCCAAAAACGGCGAAGATCCGAGTGGCGCTTCCCACTTTCGCATCGGCGTCCCGAACTCCGCCCCGGCTGACGCGGTTTACCGTACTCGTGCGACGGTCGCCGGCGAGCACGTGGAAAGACGCCGATATCGTGCCCGAATCGGCTCCGTTCGGCTTCGCCGGAGTGCCAGCACTGGCTCGGCGAAAGACGACGAACATCCGAGCGACGGTTCTCACTATTGCGTACGCGTCGCAAACCCCGCCCCGGCAGACGCACTTTGCCGTACTCGTGCGACGGTCGCCGGCGAGCACGTAGAAAGACGCCGATATCGTGCCGGAATCGGCCCCGTTTGGCTTCGCCGGAGTGCCAGCACTCACTCGGCCACAAACGGCGAACATCCGAGCGGCGGTTCCCACTTAGCCGTCGGCGTCCCGAACTCCGCCCCGGCAGACGCGGTTGCCGAGCTCGTGCGACTAGCGACCGCGAAGCCGTCTCGCGACGCCGCTTTCGTGCGCGGCTCCCACTGCGACCTGGGTCACCCGAGGTCGACGAGCAAAAAAGAATGTCGAAAAAAATTTTTTTTTTTTTTTTGCGTCTGCCGGGGTGCCCCTATAATAGCAGCGATAAGCACCCAGACCGCCATGGGTCGCTCGCCCCGGCTGACGTGGTTTTTCGTTTTCCTGCGGTGGTCGTCGTCAAGCACGTCCAAACACGCCACTTTCGTGGGCGCATTCGCGCTCTTTCGCTTCGCCGGAGTGCCAGCACTCACTCTGCCAAAAACGGCGAACATCCGAGCGGCGGTTCCCACTTTTGCGTCGGCGTCGCAAACCCCGCCCCGGCAGACGAGGTTTGCCGTACTCGTGCGACGGTGGCCGGCGGGCACGTCGAAAGACGCCGATATCGTGCGCGAATTGGCGCACCTTGGCTTCACCGGAGTGCCGCCACTGACTCCTCCAAAAACGGCGAAGATCCGAGCGGCGCTTCCCACTTTCGCATCGGCGTCCCGAACTCCGCCCCGGCTGACGCGGTTTACCGTACTCGTGCGACGGTCGCCGGCGAGCACGTGGAAAGACGCCGATATCGTGCCCGAATCGGCTCCGTTCGGCTTCGCCGGATTGCCAGCACTGGCTCGGCGAAAGACGACGAACATCCGAGCGACGGTTCTCACTATTGCGTACGCGTCGCAAACCCCGCCCCGGCAGACGCACTTTGCCGTACTCGTGCGACGGTCGCCGGCGAGCACGTAGAAAGACGCCGATATCGTGCCGGAATCGGCCCCGTTTGGCTTCGCCGGAGTGCCAGCACTCACTCGGCCACAAACGGCGAACATCCGAGCGGCGGTTCCCACTTAGCCGTCGGCGTCCCGAACTCCGCCCCGGCAGACGCGGTTGCCGAGCTCGTGCGACTAGCGACCGCGAAGCCGTCTCGCGACGCCGCTTTCGTGCGCGGCTCCCACTGCGACCTGGGTCACCCGAGGTCGACGAGCAAAAAAGAATGTCGAAAAAATTTTTTTTTTTTTTTTTGCGTCTGCCGGGGTGCCCCTATAATAGCAGCGATAAGCACCCAGACCGCCATGGGTCGCTCGCCCCGGCTGACGTGGTTTTTCGTTTTCCTGCGGTGGTCGTCGTCAAGCACGTCCAAACACGCCACTTTCGTGGGCGCATTCGCGCTCTTTCGCTTCGCCGGAGTGCCAGCACTCACTCTGCCAAAAACGGCGAACATCCTAGTGGCGGTTCCCACTTTTGCGTCGGCGTCGCCAACCCCGCCCCGGCATACGCGGTTTGCCGTACTCGTGCGGCGGTGGCCGGCGGGCACGTCGAAAGACACCGATATCGTGCGCGAGTCGATGCTTCTTGGTCTCGCAGGAGGGCCGCCACTCACTCCTGCAAAAACGGCGAAGATCCGAGCGGCGCTTCCCACTTTTTCGTCGGCGTCGCAAACCTCGCCCCGGCAGACGCGCTTTGCCGTACTCGTGCGACGGTCGCCGGCGAGCACGTCGAAATACGCCGATATCGTGCCCGAATCGGCCCCGTTTCGCTTCGCCGGAGTGCCAGCACTCGCTCGGCCAAAGACGACGAACATCCGAGCGACGGTTCCCACTATTGCGTACGCGTCGCGAACCCCGCCCCGGCAGACGCGGTTTGCCGTACTCGTGCGGCGGTGGCCGGCGGGCACGTCGAAAGACGCCGATATCGTGCACGAATTGGCGCTCCTTGGCTTCACCGGAGTGCCAGCACTCACTCGGCCAAAAACGGCGAACATCCGAGCAGCGGTACCCACTTAGCCGTCGGCATCCCGAACTCCGCGCCGGCTGACGCGGTTGCCGAGCTCGTGCGACTAGCGACCGCGAACGCGTCTCGCGACGCCGCTTTCGTGCGCGGCTCCCATTGCGACCTGGGTTACCCGAGCTCGACCAGCAAAAAAGAAGGTCGAAAATTTTTTTTTTTTTTTCTGCGTCTGCCGGGGTGCCCCTATAATAGCAGCGATAAGCACCCAGACCGCCGTGTGTCGCTCGCCCCGGCTGACGTGGTTTTTCGTACTCCTGCAGCGGTCGCCGTCACGCACGTCCAAATACGCCACTTTCGTGGGCGCATTCGCGCTCTTTCGCGTCGCCGGAGTGCCAGCACTCACTCTGCCAAAAACGGCCAACATCCGAGCGGCGGTTCCCACTTTTGCGTCGGCGTCGTAAACCCCGCCCCGGCAGACGCGGTTTGCCCTACTCGTGCGACGGTCGCCGGCGAGCGCGTCGAAAGACGCCGATATCGTGCGCTAATTGGCGCTCCTTGGCTTCTCCGGAGTGCCGCCACTCACTCCTCCAAAAACGGCGAAGATCCGAGCGGCGTTCTCCACTTTCGCATCGGCGTCCCGAACTCCGCCCGGGCTGACGCGGTTTACCGTACTCGTGCGACGGTCGCCGGCGGGCACGTCGAAAGACGCCGATATCGTGCCGTAATCGGCCCCGTTTGGCTTCGCCCGTGTGCCAGCACTCACTCGGCCAAAAACGGCGAACATCCGAGCAGCGTTTCCCACTTTCGCATCGGCGTCCCGAAGCCCGCCCCGGCAGACGCGGTTTGCCCTACTCGAGCGACGGTCGCCGGCGATCACGTCGAAAGGCGCCGAATTCGTGCACGAATCGATGCTTCTTGGTCTCGCAGGAGGGCCGCCACTCACTCCTGCAAAAACGGCGAAGATCCGAGTTGCGCTTCCCACTTTTTCGTCGGCGTCCCGAACTACGCCCCGGCTGACGCGGTTTACCGTACTCGTGCGACGGTCGCCGGCGGGCACTTCAAAATACGCCGATTTCGTGGGCGCATTCACGCTGTTTCGCTTCCCCGGAGTGCCAACACTCACTCTGCCGAAAGCGGCGATCATCCGAGCGGCGGTTCCCACTTTTGCGTCGGCTTCGCAAACGGCGCCCCGGCAGACGCGCTCGTGCGACGTACTCGTGCGACGGTCGCCGGCGAGCACGTCGAAAGACGCCGATATCGTGCTCGAATCGACCCCGTTTCGCTTCGCCGGAGTGCTGCCAGTCACGGCGCAGAAAACGGCGAACAAGTGTTTTTTTTTTTTTTTTCCTAGAATTTGTGTTATAGAAGGCACATTTGATATCGGACGATAATTTTCAACTTTATCACGCGCACCGATTTTCGTGTAGAGGTTTGCAAGTTTATGGGAATTTCTCCACTTGGAATAATGCGATTTAGTAGTACTACGAGAACTTCATGGATGTACTCAAGGGTACGGGGCAAGTCAGTTACGTCAACACCTGCAGATTTTTTACACTTCAAACTGAAAATTGTTGGTTGTGAGTCCTCGTGTGATATTAAAGGCCGATTCGCTAACACATAGAACAAAGAAAGAAAGGAAGAAAAAACGCCCGCGCTCGCTCAAGAAACCTGGGTTCGCAACAAGTGGCAACAACAAGCAACCGAGCGAGTGCGCCAAAACCCGTGGCGGCCGAACAAACGCGAAGTCCCAACCGCGTCAGCCGGGGCGGCACGGGACAGGAAAAATCACTTCAGCCGGGGCGGCGGGGCACCGAATAAACCTCGTCACCTCGTCGCAGGATAAAAGAGGAAACAAAAAGTCTAAACAGCGTCTGCTGGAGCGAATGCGTAATAAAACAACAACAACAACAAAAAAAAAAACACCCGCGCTCAAGAAGTCTGCAATCACCACAAAAGGCGACTGTGACCGAGCAGCGTCAGCCGGGGCCGTGCGGAAACGGAAAAACCGCGACTACCGGGGCGTCGAGGCACCGAAAAATCCACTTCAGCCGCGGCGAAAAAAAAAAACAAAAAGAAAGACGGAGGGGGGGGGGGGGGAACCACGTCTGCCGGGGCGAAGGAAAAAAAAAAACGCGTCTGCCGGGGCGAGCCCGGGTGCGGCACCACCGGGAAAACTGTGGCAAACAGACATGGCGATCGAGTGAGTGGGCCGCCAGCCAGGCACAGCCGAAAAGTGCCAAGTCCGAACTGCGTCAGCCGGGGCGGCAAAAAACCGCGTCAGCCGGGGCGGCGCAAAAAACCGCGTCTGCCGGGGCGGCACGAAACTGCGTCAGCCGGGGCGGCGCGAAAACTGCGTCAGCCGGGGCGAGCCCGGGTGCGGCACCACCGGGAAAACTGTGGCAAACAGACATGGCGATCGAGTGAGTGGGCCGCCAGCCAGGCTCAGCCAAAAAGTGCCAAGTCCGAACTGCGTCAGCCGGGGCGGCGCAAAAAACCGCGTCTGCCGGGGCGGCGCGAAAACCGCGTCTGCCGGGGCGGCGCGAAAACTGCGTCAGCCGGGGCGAAAGAAAAAAAAAACGCGTCTGCCGGGGCGAGCCCGGGTGCGGCACCACCGGGAAAACTGTGGCAAACAGACATGGCGATCGAGTGAGTGGGCCGCCAGCAAGGCTCAGCCAAAAAGTGCCAAGTCCGAACTGCGTCAGCCGGGGCGGCAAAAAACCGCGTCTGCCGGGGCGGCACGAAACCGCGTCAGCCGGGGCGGCGCGAAAACCGCGTCTGCCGGGGCGGCACGAAACCGCGTCAGCCGGGGCGAGCCCGGGTGCGGCACCACCGGGAAAACTGTGGCAAACAGACATGGCGATCGAGTGAGTGGGCCGCCAGCCAGGCACAGCCGAAAAGTGCTAAGTCCGAACTGCGTCAGCCGGGGCGGCAAAAACCGCGTCAGCCGGGGCGGCGCAAAAACCGCGTCTGCCGGGGCGAATGCAAAAAAAACAAAGAAAAAAGCCCGCGCTTAATCAAAAGAAAACAAAGAAAAAAGCTTGCGCTTAATCAAAAGAAAACAAACAAAAAAAGTTCGCGCTTAAGCCTGGCGGTGGAACCACCGGGGCAAACAGACCTGGCGATCGAGTGAGTGGGCCGCCAGCCGGGGTGAGCCAAAAAGTGCAAAGTCGGAACCGCGTCAGCCGGGGCGGCGCGAAAACCGCGTCAGCCGGGGCGGCGCAAAAACTGCGTCAGCCGGGGCGGCACGGAAAAACGAAAACCGCGTCAGCCGGGGCGGCACGGAAAAACGAAAACCACGTCAGCCGGGGCGACATCAAAATGAGGAAAAAAAAAAAAACTGCCTTAGGACACCTGCGTACACTTTCATGCGTTTGGGCATATCTCTCTGTAACACGCGCGCCCCTCGTTACGCGCGGCACTCTGTTTTCTCCGACACCCATATTTCGGCGGCATGTGGCACGCGCGCCCGTCCCTACGCACGGCACACCGCAGTGCTTTCTCGATATTTTTCTTTTCCTCCAACACCGTCATCTATAGGCTTTTAGTGACCTGTTGCTCGTGGCAAAAGTTCGCTAGCTCTGACACCTCTTGCATGCGCACCGTTTTTGCGCACGGTGCTATGCCGCAAAGCACGGCAGTCGCATGCGTTTCTCTCAGGCACCTCTTTTTTGACACA
>NW_027464915.1:37500-52500 GCF_043290135.1 Rhipicephalus microplus
CCCACTCTGGGACAAGCCCCTGTCAGGGGGACTTGCACCGTCGCAAACACCCGAGAACGTCGCCTCCCATACACCACATTTCCCGACCGCCTGCAAGGACGGGGGATTCGGTGCTGGGCTCGGTCCCGTTTCGCTCGCAGCTACTCGGGGAATCCCTGTTGGTTTCTTTTCCTCCGCTTAGTGATATGCTTAAATTCAGCGGGTTGTCTCGCCTGATCTGAGGTCGACAGCGGATACATTCGCTTCCATCAACTTCCTGCACGACCGCGTGCGCTCGCCCTACCAAGTGCGCCCGCAACCCTGTACAGGGCCACTTCTTCACAAGGCTGGCAATCGGCTTCCCCGCTGCACGCGTGCGGCGCACAACCGGTGTGACGTGGAAGTGACGGGACACGTTCGTAAACCCATCGCGAACCGAGTACGACGCCCTACCAAGTGCGCCCGCAACCCTGTACAGGGTCACATCTTCACAAGGCTGGCAAGCGGCATTCCGCTGCGCGCGTGCGTCGTCCGAGCAGTTGCGTGATAAACGACCGTGTCGAAAGCCCAAACACCGCCGAGGCCAGTCGCCGCCGCCGCAAGGGCAGCCACGCAGCCTGGCGAGAGGCATCGTCTCGTGTAGCGTCGCCCCCGCCCCAACTGGAGTGGCCCAGTTTTTTGAACGGGACGGGAACTGCGAAGCACTTAGACCGACGGCGGACTACGACGAGAACGCCTTAAGCTTCGCCAACGTTTCGCCAACTCGTGCGGGAGACTTTTTCCGCTTCGCGGCAAGTCGTCGCGCCGTGCTCTCCGCATCAACCGCGTACGCAGCGAACCGCAAACGTCGGGCGCAGCCTCCTCACCTCCCTGCGCTTTGCGCGCGAACGTTCCCTGTTCGCGCGGCAAAGCCTGGAGGAGGCACGGCCCCGCAGCGTGTTCGAGCGCCCGGTCTACGGGACACCCTGCTTACTTCGAGGGCAACAAGCGCAACGCAAGGCTGCGATCTCGCGCACTTTGCGCACGGCTGGAGAAGCTTTGCTGGCCGGCTTTCGCTCCTCGTGTTTACCGTGCGTTAAAGTTGCGCGTCCGTGGCTCTCGCAGCTCTTGCGCGCCCGGTCGCAGAGAGGAGTACGCAACCTCGACCGCACTTTCCCTGCAGGCTTCCTTCCGACTCGAAGTCCTGCGGCGGTCTCAACGAGGTGCCACATCCTCAATGCAGTCGGTCGCCCCCGTTTCGGTTGGGCTCTGGCACGACGGTCGCCACCGTCTCGCCCTTGAGTGGCCGCTGTTGGCGCTCGCTGTGAGGTGTTCAGCGTGCTGTCCGTGTTGCCGACGCGGTCAAAACGAGTCGACGGCTCACGTTCCCTTGTGCGCCGAAGGCTCTCTTGATATGTGATCCGACCCTCAGACAGACGAAGCCAAGGGAAGACCCAAGGCCGCAATGTGCGTTCAAAGAATCAGTGCTCAGTGTGTCCTGCAATTCACACCAAGTCTCGCAGCTGGCTGCGTTCTTCATCGACCCGAGAACCGAGTGATCCACCGCTTAGAGTCGTGAAAAAGTGTTTGTTCAATTCCGTACAGTCAAAACCAAACGTTTCTGGCACTCGGCCAAACAGTGGCCAAGAAGGGCGCTTTTCAGCGCACGCTTGGACTCCAAAACTCTGCCGCGCCTTTTTCGGCTGCCGCAAATCGAGCAAACGGTGTGTTTCGGACGGCGTTTCGCTTCCGCTACTTGCGAGTGCTTTCGTGGTCCACCCCTCTATAAATACTCGGGAGGCGTCGAAGCCGGTTCTCCAAGCCGGACCCGTAGGTATCGTTGTGTGCTCGCTCTCATTGGCCCGCCTAACCAGAAAATGCCTGCGGTACACCCATTTGGATAAGAGTGCACGCAGATGCGGGCCTCGACGGCTACACATTTCCTCGGGCGGCCGCCTCCCGGCCTCCGTGGAGCGCGGGATGCACGGTCCCATCGACAAGCCTCTCCCGTTTTTACCGTGGCGTCGCGGTTCACCACGGCGGGCGGGTCGGTCTCCTCCGCATAAAAAGGGGGACCCCCGCTTTTTGTTCCACGAAATCGCACAAGCTTTTTTCGCATCCACGGTTTGCCACCGCACACCAAAATGCCGATCCGGCTGCCTACTTTAGCCAACAGGTGGAGCCAGGCGCGCCGTACTTGCGCGGCACTTCCCACGTCCACCGAAGTCGGTGCCAAGGACCACTTTCGGCGCCGGAGCCGCGTACGAGCCTACTCGAGGCGGAAGAACGAAGCCAGCAAGGGCCTGGCCGCAAGTGCGTTCAATTGTCGGGACGTCCAAGTCCCTCGTTCTTCCGTGCTTCCTCTTTCGGCAAGTCGTTGCGGCACCTTCCCAAAGCGCGCAGACCCGCTAATCGCGACGAGCGCGACGTGGCCGTGCCGCCTTTCCCTCGGCAGCAAGCAAAACGCCTGGCAACGTCGACGCTCCCCTAACCGCGATCTCGCACCGTGTTTCGTGTGGCGAATTCAAAAGCCGGCCGGCGCTGCTGCAACCATTACGGTCGGTACGCATACGCCGCGGAGGGCGGGACGGTCATCGGAGCGTGCGGTTCCTCCATCGAGTACTGCGCACCTCGGCCGTCGCATCGCCGTGCCATGACCGGCCGCGCGTCAACGCGAACCGGTGCCAGCGAGATCCCTCGCCTGCAAGAACCGACCGGCAGCCTCCGTCACCCGAGGACGCGGAGGCGCTTGCCGCGGACGGCGGGACGGTATGCACTGGTGCACAGCGGACCCGTCACATCGCCAGTTCCTTGACCGACCGCCGACGCTTGTGCCGTTCCTCTCGTACTTGGCAGTCGCCGCGCGATTGTCGGGTCTCGTTCTTGCACGCTCGAACGGTCGGGAGGGCACTCGGCTGGCGTTTCGGGAACGCGCAGCCTCGCCTTCTACCGACGTAACCACGACTCGCCGTTCGCGCTCCGCCGCTCCTGTTTACAGTACTAGGCGGTCCCGCAGCGGTCGGGTCGCGCATTTCGAGCGCTTCGAGCCACGGTGCAGTGGCGGGTCGAAAGCCGACCTATGAGTGCGTTGCGCCGTTTGTACCCGCGTCCGCCACCTGGCCGACCGTCCAAGGTCGCGGTGTTGGCGTCCGCTGGGCGCAACAATTTGTCACGGGGTGCCGCTCCACATTCAGGCAGCCCCGTGGGGAAAAGCCGACCCCGCGTCCAAACGGGGTCAGCGGCAGAAAGTGTCGGGCGCAGACGCAGCTGAGGCGCTCACCCTTCACAATCCGTTAATGATCCTTCCGCAGGTTCACCTACGGAAACCTTGTTACGACTTTTACTTCCTCTAAATGATCAAGTTTGGTCATCTTTCCAACAGACCGGCGCAACCGAAAGGCCGCGCCGGACATCGGTCCGAAGACCTCACTAAATCATTCAATCGGTAGTAGCGACGGGCGGTGTGTACAAAGGGCAGGGACGTAATCAACGCGAGCTTATGACTCGCGCTTACTGGGAATTCCTCGTTCAAGGGGAACAATTGCAAGCCCCTATCCCAATCACGAAAGAAGTTCCACGGGTTACCCAGTCTTTTCAGACAGGGATAAAGACACGCTGCTTCCTTCAGTGTAGCGCGCGTGCGGCCCCGGACATCTAAGGGCATCACAGACCTGTTATTGCTCTGTTTCGTGCGGCTAGGAGCCGCTTGTCCCTCTAAGAAGGTTGTAAGGTGCTGGGAACCCCGCACCTATTTAATAGGCTAGAGTCTCGTTCGTTATCGGAATTAACCAGACAAATCGCTCCACCAACTAAGAACGGCCATGCACCACCATCCACCGAATCAAGAAAGAGCTCTCAATCTGTCAATCCTCCCAGTGTCCGGGCCGGGTAAGTTTTCCCGTGACGGAAGGGCACCACCAGGAGTGGAGCCGCAGGCTCCACTCCTGGTGGTGCCCTTCCGTCAATTCCTTTAAGTTTCAGCTTTGCAACCATACTTCCCCCGGAACCCAAATACTTTGGTTTCCCGGAAGCTGCCCGCCGAGTCATTTGAGTAACTCAGGCGGATCGCTGGTTGGCATCGTTTATGGTCAGAACTAGGGCGGTATCTGATCGCCTTCGAACCTCTGACTTTCGTTCTTGATCAATGAAAACATTCTTGGCAAATGCTTTCGCAGTAGTTCGTCTTGCGACGGTCCAAGAATTTCACCTCTAGCGCCGCAATACGAATGCCCCCGTCCGTCCCTCTTAATCATTACCTCGTATTCCAAAAACCAACAGAACAGAAACGAGGTCTTGTTCTATTATTCCATGCAAGTTTATTCAGGCGACTCGCCTGCGTTGAGCACTCTAATTTTTTCAAAGTAAAAGCACCGGCCATCTCGAGGCACACAATGAAGTGCACCAAGAAAGAACCGGCATGATGTTCAGTCCGAGCCGTCGCATCGGGTAGATGCACTACTCGTCTGGAACTGAGATCCAACTACGAGCTTTTTAACCGCAGCAGCTTTAGTATACGCTATTGGAGCTGGAATTACCGCGGCTGCTGGCACCAGACTTGCCCTCCAATTGATCCTCGTTAAAGGATTTAGAGTGTACTCATTTCAATTACGGGGCCTCAAAAGAGTCCCGTATTGTTATTTTTCGTCACTACCTCCCCGTGCCGGGAGTGGGTAATTTGCGCGCCTGCTGCCTTCCTTGGATGTGGTAGCCGTTTCTCAGGCTCCCTCTCCGGAATCGAACCCTGATTCTCCGTTACCCGTAACAACCATGGTAAGCAAGTAACCTACCATCGAAAGTTGATAAGGCAGACACTTGAAAGAAACGTCGCCGGCTCGTGGCCATGCGATCAGCACAAAGTTATCCAGAGTCACCACACAATACGGGCCGAAACCCGATCGATCTTGGTCTAATAAAAGCACCCGTTACCCAAAGGGCTCCAGGCTCACTGCATGTATTAGCTCTAGAATTGCCACAGTTATCCAAGTAGGAAGAAACGATCTAAGGAACCATAACTGATTTAATGAGCCATTCGCGGTTTCGCCTTATTTCGGCATGTACTTAGACATGCATGGCTTAATCTTTGAGACAAGCATATGATTACTGGCAGGATCAACCAGGTAATCGTTCGACTGCGCGTCCGTCCTCGCCCTCGGCGGGCCGGACGCAGTCTGTGTGCGGCGGAGGCCACCTTCAGGCGCCCCAACACGCTTATTTTGCACTCCGAGATGACGGCGTTCGAGCTCGCTACGGCACAACCTTCCCGAAAGACGAGTGGGAGCCGTGCGGCAAGAAGCACGTTCATGCTCGCTCTTTTTCGTTGCATCGACTCGGTCGCGCCGTGCGGGTTGCCCAAGCCCGCTGCACTGTCGGTGGACCGGCCGGAACTAGCAACGGAGCCGAGACTGCAAAGCCGCCAGACGACGGGTCACGCCCGCGTCTTCGGCGCTTTCGCATCTGAATCGCCCGAGGACGACACGGAACACACCTCGATATCGTGGTAAAACGGCACCGTCCGACAACCAGCCCCTAACGCATCAAGCGGATGAGGCTGCAGACGACTGCCGTGGATTCCCCTGGAGCAGACCCGAGGACACGCTTGACGAGGCCGAAGCCCGCCGCATATCAGACACCCGGTCGCTTTCGCGTACGCCGCTCACGAGAACCCCCACATAATAGCAGCGATAAGTACCCAGACCTCCTTGGGCCCTAATACGAGCGTACTCGAGAAAATTTCACCGCGGGTGTGCCCCGAAACGTGTGGCATGTTGAGCGTGCCACAAGTCTACGTCGCTCTCAAACCCGCCGAGGTCGTAGAATTTGCGACCCTACTCACGAAATTCCCACCGAGGATACGGCCGCAAACGTACCGCACCTTGGGTAGGCCACGAGTTTGTGCAACACTACGCTGACGGCACAGCACCGAGGTCGTGCGCGCACGCACGGGAAAATTCCGCCGCGGTTTCTGCCGAAAACGTGAGGCACCACGACTCTCCGCAAGTTCGCGTCGACTGCGAAAGACCGAAGTCGTGAACGACGTGTCCGCTACTCGCCGCCGACACGCTGGACACCAAACGTACAACGACTCGACGGCGTCGTAGAGGCCCACGACGCGGTTTTCCTTAACGACGTCTCGGCGTGGCACCGACAGGTTAGAACGGCCGACCAACGTTCCCTGTCCGCCGTTCGGCTCAGTCGAAGGGCTCGGCGACTTCGGCAACGCTGCGAAGCCGCACGGTGACGCACGCCATGTCCCCATTTTTTTTTTTCTTTCTGCGTCTGCCGGGGTGCCCCTATAATAGCAGCGATAAGCACCCAGACCGCCGTGGGTCGCTCGCCCCGGCTGACGTGGTTTTTCGTACTCCTGCGGCGGTCGCCGTCAAGCACGTCCAAATACGCTACTTTCGTGGGCGCATTCACGCTCTTTCGCTTCGCCGGAGTGCCAGCACTCACTCTGCCAAAAACGGCGAACATCCGAGCGGCGGTTCCCACTTTTGCGTCGGCGTCGCAAACCCCGCCCCGGCAGACGAGGTTTGCCGTACTCGTGCGACGGTGGCCGGCGGGCACGTCGAAAGACGCCGATATCGTGCGCGAATTGGCGCACCTTGGCTTCACCGGAGTGCCGCCACTGACTCCTCCAAAAACGGCGAAGATCCGAGCGGCGCTTCCCACTTTCGCATCGGCGTCCCGAACTCCGCCCCGGCTGACGCGGTTTACCGTACTCGTGCGACGGTCGCCGGCGAGCACGTGGAAAGACGCCGATATCGTGCCCGAATCGGCTCCGTTCGGCTTCGCCGGAGTGCCAGCACTGGCTCGGCGAAAGACGACGAACATCCGAGCGACGGTTCTCACTATTGCGTACGCGTCGCAAACCCCGCCCCGGCAGACGCACTTTGCCGTACTCGTGCGACGGTCGCCGGCGAGCACGTAGAAAGACGCCGATATCGTGCCGGAATCGGCCCCGTTTGGCTTCGCCGGAGTGCCAGCACTCACTCGGCCACAAACGGCGAACATCCGAGCGGCGGTTCCCACTTAGCCGTCGGCGTCCCGAACTCCGCCCCGGCAGACGCGGTTGCCGAGCTCGTGCGACTAGCGACCGCGAAGCCGTCTCGCGACGCCGCTTTCGTGCGCGGCTCCCACTGCGACCTGGGTCACCCGAGGTCGACGAGCAAAAAAGAATGTCGAAAAAAATTTTTTTTTTTTTTTGCGTCTGCCGGGGTGCCCCTATAATAGCAGCGATAAGCACCCAGACCGCCATGGGTCGCTCGCCCCGGCTGACGTGGTTTTTCGTTTTCCTGCGGTGGTCGTCGTCAAGCACGTCCAAACACGCCACTTTCGTGGGCGCATTCGCGCTCTTTCGCTTCGCCGGAGTGCCAGCACTCACTCTGCCAAAAACGGCGAACATCCGAGCGGCGGTTCCCACTTTTGCGTCGGCGTCGCAAACCCCGCCCCGGCAGACGAGGTTTGCCGTACTCGTGCGACGGTGGCCGGCGGGCACGTCGAAAGACGCCGATATCGTGCGCGAATTGGCGCACCTTGGCTTCACCGGAGTGCCGCCACTGACTCCTCCAAAAACGGCGAAGATCCGAGCGGCGCTTCCCACTTTCGCATCGGCGTCCCGAACTCCGCCCCGGCTGACGCGGTTTACCGTACTCGTGCGACGGTCGCCGGCGAGCACGTGGAAAGACGCCGATATCGTGCCCGAATCGGCTCCGTTCGGCTTCGCCGGATTGCCAGCACTGGCTCGGCGAAAGACGACGAACATCCGAGCGACGGTTCTCACTATTGCGTACGCGTCGCAAACCCCGCCCCGGCAGACGCACTTTGCCGTACTCGTGCGACGGTCGCCGGCGAGCACGTAGAAAGACGCCGATATCGTGCCGGAATCGGCCCCGTTTGGCTTCGCCGGAGTGCCAGCACTCACTCGGCCACAAACGGCGAACATCCGAGCGGCGGTTCCCACTTAGCCGTCGGCGTCCCGAACTCCGCCCCGGCAGACGCGGTTGCCGAGCTCGTGCGACTAGCGACCGCGAAGCCGTCTCGCGACGCCGCTTTCGTGCGCGGCTCCCACTGCGACCTGGGTCACCCGAGGTCGACGAGCAAAAAAGAATGTCGAAAAAAATTTTTTTTTTTTTTTTTGCGTCTGCCGGGGTGCCCCTATAATAGCAGCGATAAGCACCCAGACCGCCATGGGTCGCTCGCCCCGGCTGACGTGGTTTTTCGTTTTCCTGCGGTGGTCGTCGTCAAGCACGTCCAAACACGCCACTTTCGTGGGCGCATTCGCGCTCTTTCGCTTCGCCGGAGTGCCAGCACTCACTCTGCCAAAAACGGCGAACATCCGAGCGGCGGTTCCCACTTTTGCGTCGGCGTCGCAAACCCCGCCCCGGCAGACGAGGTTTGCCGTACTCGTGCGACGGTGGCCGGCGGGCACGTCGAAAGACGCCGATATCGTGCGCGAATTGGCGCACCTTGGCTTCACCGGAGTGCCGCCACTGACTCCTCCAAAAACGGCGAAGATCCGAGCGGCGCTTCCCACTTTCGCATCGGCGTCCCGAACTCCGCCCCGGCTGACGCGGTTTACCGTACTCGTGCGACGGTCGCCGGCGAGCACGTGGAAAGACGCCGATATCGTGCCCGAATCGGCTCCGTTCGGCTTCGCCGGATTGCCAGCACTGGCTCGGCGAAAGACGACGAACATCCGAGCGACGGTTCTCACTATTGCGTACGCGTCGCAAACCCCGCCCCGGCAGACGCACTTTGCCGTACTCGTGCGACGGTCGCCGGCGAGCACGTAGAAAGACGCCGATATCGTGCCGGAATCGGCCCCGTTTGGCTTCGCCGGAGTGCCAGCACTCACTCGGCCACAAACGGCGAACATCCGAGCGGCGGTTCCCACTTAGCCGTCGGCGTCCCGAACTCCGCCCCGGCAGACGCGGTTGCCGAGCTCGTGCGACTAGCGACCGCGAAGCCGTCTCGCGACGCCGCTTTCGTGCGCGGCTCCCACTGCGACCTGGGTCACCCGAGGTCGACGAGCAAAAAAGAATGTCGAAAAAAATTTTTTTTTTTTTTTTGCGTCTGCCGGGGTGCCCCTATAATAGCAGCGATAAGCACCCAGACCGCCATGGGTCGCTCGCCCCGGCTGACGTGGTTTTTCGTTTTCCTGCGGTGGTCGTCGTCAAGCACGTCCAAACACGCCACTTTCGTGGGCGCATTCGCGCTCTTTCGCTTCGCCGGAGTGCCAGCACTCACTCTGCCAAAAACGGCGAACATCCTAGTGGCGGTTCCCACTTTTGCGTCGGCGTCGCCAACCCCGCCCTGGCATACGCGGTTTGCCGTACTCGTGCGGCGGTGGCCGGCGGGCACGTCGAAAGACACCGATATCGTGCGCGAGTCGATGCTTCTTGGTCTCGCAGGAGGGCCGCCACTCACTCCTGCAAAAACGGCGAAGATCCGAGCGGCGCTTCCCACTTTTTCGTCGGCGTCGCAAACCTCGCCCCGGCAGACGCGCTTTGCCGTACTCGTGCGACGGTCGCCGGCGAGCACGTCGAAATACGCCGATATCGTGCCCGAATCGGCCCCGTTTCGCTTCGCCGGAGTGCCAGCACTCGCTCGGCCAAAGACGACGAACATCCGAGCGACGGTTCCCACTATTGCGTACGCGTCGCGAACCCCGCCCCGGCAGACGCGGTTTGCCGTACTCGTGCGGCGGTGGCCGGCGGGCACGTCGAAAGACGCCGATATCGTGCACGAATTGGCGCTCCTTGGCTTCACCGGAGTGCCAGCACTCACTCGGCCAAAAACGGCGAACATCCGAGCAGCGGTACCCACTTAGCCGTCGGCATCCCGAACTCCGCGCCGGCTGACGCGGTTGCCGAGCTCGTGCGACTAGCGACCGCGAACGCGTCTCGCGACGCCGCTTTCGTGCGCGGCTCCCATTGCGACCTGGGTTACCCGAGCTCGACCAGCAAAAAAGAAGGTCGAAAATTTTTTTTTTTTTTCTGCGTCTGCCGGGGTGCCCCTATAATAGCAGCGATAAGCACCCAGACCGCCGTGTGTCGCTCGCCCCGGCTGACGTGGTTTTTCGTACTCCTGCAGCGGTCGCCGTCACGCACGTCCAAATACGCCACTTTCGTGGGCGCATTCGCGCTCTTTCGCGTCGCCGGAGTGCCAGCACTCACTCTGCCAAAAACGGCCAACATCCGAGCGGCGGTTCCCACTTTTGCGTCGGCGTCGTAAACCCCGCCCCGGCAGACGCGGTTTGCCCTACTCGTGCGACGGTCGCCGGCGAGCGCGTCGAAAGACGCCGATATCGTGCGCTAATTGGCGCTCCTTGGCTTCTCCGGAGTGCCGCCACTCACTCCTCCAAAAACGGCGAAGATCCGAGCGGCGTTCTCCACTTTCGCATCGGCGTCCCGAACTCCGCCCGGGCTGACGCGGTTTACCGTACTCGTGCGACGGTCGCCGGCGGGCACGTCGAAAGACGCCGATATCGTGCCGTAATCGGCCCCGTTTGGCTTCGCCCGAGTGCCAGCACTCACTCGGCCAAAAACGGCGAACATCCGAGCAGCGTTTCCCACTTTCGCATCGGCGTCCCGAAGCCCGCCCCGGCAGACGCGGTTTGCCCTACTCGAGCGACGGTCGCCGGCGATCACGTCGAAAGGCGCCGAATTCGTGCACGAATCGATGCTTCTTGGTCTCGCAGGAGGGCCGCCACTCACTCCTGCAAAAACGGCGAAGATCCGAGTTGCGCTTCCCACTTTTTCGTCGGCGTCCCGAACTACGCCCCGGCTGACGCGGTTTACCGTACTCGTGCGACGGTCGCCGGCGGGCACTTCAAAATACGCCGATTTCGTGGGCGCATTCACGCTGTTTCGCTTCCCCGGAGTGCCAACACTCACTCTGCCGAAAGCGGCGATCATCCGAGCGGCGGTTCCCACTTTTGCGTCGGCTTCGCAAACGGCGCCCCGGCAGACGCGCTCGTGCGACGTACTCGTGCGACGGTCGCCGGCGAGCACGTCGAAAGACGCCGATATCGTGCTCGAATCGACCCCGTTTCGCTTCGCCGGAGTGCTGCCAGTCACGGCGCAGAAAACGGCGAACAAGTGTTTTTTTTTTTTTTTCCTAGAATTTGTGTTATAGAAGGCACATTTGATATCGGACGATAATTTTCAACTTTATCACGCGCACCGATTTTCGTGTAGAGGTTTGCAAGTTTATGGGAATTTCTCCACTTGGAATAATGCGATTTAGTAGTACTACGAGAACTTCATGGATGTACTCAAGGGTACGGGGCAAGTCAGTTACGTCAACACCTGCAGATTTTTTACACTTCAAACTGAAAATTGTTGGTTGTGAGTCCTCGTGTGATATTAAAGGCCGATTCGCTAACACATAGAACAAAGAAAGAAAGGAAGAAAAAACGCCCGCGCTCGCTCAAGAAACCTGGGTTCGCAACAAGTGGCAACAACAAGCAACCGAGCGAGTGCGCCAAAACCCGTGGCGGCCGAACAAACGCGAAGTCCCAACCGCGTCAGCCGGGGCGGCACGGGACAGGAAAAATCACTTCAGCCGGGGCGGCGGGGCACCGAATAAACCTCGTCACCTCGTCGCAGGATAAAAGAGGAAACAAAAAGTCTAAACAGCGTCTGCTGGAGCGAATGCGTAATAAAACAACAACAACAACAAAAAAAAAAAACACCCGCGCTCAAGAAGTCTGCAATCACCACAAAAGGCGACTGTGACCGAGCAGCGTCAGCCGGGGCCGTGCGGAAACGGAAAAACCGCGACTACCGGGGCGTCGAGGCACCGAAAAATCCACTTCAGCCGCGGCGAAAAAAAAAAACAAAAAGAAAGACGGAGGGGGGGGGGGGAACCACGTCTGCCGGGGCGAAGGAAAAAAAAAAAACGCGTCTGCCGGGGCGAGCCCGGGTGCGGCACCACCGGGAAAACTGTGGCAAACAGACATGGCGATCGAGTGAGTGGGCCGCCAGCCAGGCTCAGCCAAAAAGTGCAAAGTCCGAACTGCGTCAGCCGGGGCGGCAAAAACCACGTCAGCCGGGGCGGCGCAAAAAACCGCGTCTGCCGGGGCGGCACGAAACCGCGTCAGCCGGGGCGGCGCGAAAACTGCGTCAGCCGGGGCGAAAGAAAAAAAAAAAAAAAAACGCGTCTGCCGGGGCGAGCCCGGGTGCGGCACCACCGGGAAAACTGTGGCAAACAGACATGGCGATCGAGTGAGTGGGCCGCCAGCCAGGCACAGCCGAAAAGTGCAAAGTCCGAACCGTGTCAGCCGGGGCGGCAAAAAACCGCGTCAGCCGGGGCGGCGCAAAAAACCGCGTCTGCCGGGGCGGCACGAAACCGCGTCAGCCGGGGCGGCGCGAAAACTGCGTCAGCCGGGGCGAGCCCGGGTGCGGCACCACCGGGAAAACTGTGGCAAACAGACATGGCGATCGAGTGAGTGGGCCGCCAGCCAGGCTCAGCCAAAAAGTGCCAAGTCCGAACTGCGTCAGCCGGGGCGGCAAAAAACCGCGTCAGCCGGGGCGGCGCAAAAAACCGCGTCTGCCGGGGCGGCGCGAAAACCGCGTCTGCCGGGGCGGCGCGAAAACTGCGTCAGCCGGGGCGAAAGAAAAAAAAAAACGCGTCTGCCGGGGCGAGCCCGGGTGCGGCACCACCGGGAAAACTGTGGCAAACAGACATGGCGATCGAGTGAGTGGGCCGCCAGCAAGGCTCAGCCAAAAAGTGCTAAGTCCGAACTGCGTCAGCTGGGGCGGCAAAAAACCGCGTCTGCCGGGGCGGCACGAAACCGCGTCAGCCGGGGCGGCGCGAAAACCGCGTCTGCCGGGGCGGCACGAAACCGCGTCAGCCGGGGCGGCGCGAAAACTGCGTCAGCCGGGGCGAGCCCGGGTGCGGCACCACCGGGAAAACTGTGGCAAACAGACATGGCGATCGAGTGAGTGGGCCGCCAGCCAGGCACAGCCGAAAAGTGCTAAGTCCGAACTGCGTCAGCCGGGGCGGCAAAAACCGCGTCAGCCGGGGCGGCGCGAAAACCGCGTCTGCCGGGGCGGCACGAAACCGCGTCAGCCGGGGCGGCGCGAAAACTGCGTCAGCCGGGGCGAGCCCGGGTGCGGCACCACCGGGAAAACTGTGGCTAACAGACATGGCGATCGAGTGAGTGGGCCACCAGCCAGGCTCAGCCAAAAAGTGCTAAGTCCGAACTGCGTCAGCCGGGGCGGCAAAAACCGCGTCAGCCGGGGCGGCGCAAAAAACCGCGTCTGCCGGGGCGGCACGAAACCGCGTCAGCCGGGGCGGCGCGAAAACTGCGTCAGCCGGGGCGAAAGAAAAAAAAAAACGCGTCTGCCGGGGCGAGCCCGGGTGCGGCACCACCGGGAAAACTGTGGCAAACAGACATGGCGATCGAGTGAGTGGGCCGCCAGCCAGGCACAGCCGAAAAGTGCCAAGTCCGAACTGCGTCAGCCGGGGCGGCAAAAAACCGCGTCAGCCGGGGCGGCGCAAAAAACCGCGTCTGCCGGGGCGGCACGAAACTGCGTCAGCCGGGGCGGCGCGAAAACTGCGTCAGCCGGGGCGAGCCCGGGTGCGGCACCACCGGGAAAACTGTGGCAAACAGACATGGCGATCGAGTGAGTGGGCCGCCAGCCAGGCTCAGCCAAAAAGTGCCAAGTCCGAACTGCGTCAGCCGGGGCGGCGCAAAAAACCGCGTCTGCCGGGGCGGCGCGAAAACCGCGTCTGCCGGGGCGGCGCGAAAACTGCGTCAGCCGGGGCGAAAGAAAAAAAAAACGCGTCTGCCGGGGCGAGCCCGGGTGCGGCACCACCGGGAAAACTGTGGCAAACAGACATGGCGATCGAGTGAGTGGGCCGCCAGCAAGGCTCAGCCAAAAAGTGCCAAGTCCGAACTGCGTCAGCCGGGGCGGCAAAAAACCGCGTCTGCCGGGGCGGCACGAAACCGCGTCAGCCGGGGCGGCGCGAAAACCGCGTCTGCCGGGGCGGCACGAAACCGCGTCAGCCGGGGCGAGCCCGGGTGCGGCACCACCGGGAAAACTGTGGCAAACAGACATGGCGATCGAGTGAGTGGGCCGCCAGCCAGGCACAGCCGAAAAGTGCTAAGTCCGAACTGCGTCAGCCGGGGCGGCAAAAACCGCGTCAGCCGGGGCGGCGCAAAAACCGCGTCTGCCGGGGCGAATGCAAAAAAAACAAAGAAAAAAGCCCGCGCTTAATCAAAAGAAAACAAAGAAAAAAGCTTGCGCTTAATCAAAAGAAAACAAACAAAAAAAGTTCGCGCTTAAGCCTGGCGGTGGAACCACCGGGGCAAACAGACCTGGCGATCGAGTGAGTGGGCCGCCAGCCGGGGTGAGCCAAAAAGTGCAAAGTCGGAACCGCGTCAGCCGGGGCGGCGCGAAAACCGCGTCAGCCGGGGCGGCGCAAAAACTGCGTCAGCCGGGGCGGCACGGAAAAACGAAAACCGCGTCAGCCGGGGCGGCACGGAAAAACGAAAACCACGTCAGCCGGGGCGACATCAAAATGAGGAAAAAAAAAAAAAACTGCCTTAGGACACCTGCGTACACTTTCATGCGTTTGGGCATATCTCTCTGTAACACGCGCGCCCCTCGTTACGCGCGGCACTCTGTTTTCTCCGACACCCATATTTCGGCGGCATGTGGCACGCGCGCCCGTCCCTACGCACGGCACACCGCAGTGCTTTCTCGATATTTTTCTTTTCCTCCAACACCGTCATCTATAGGCTTTTAGTGACCTGTTGCTCGTGGCAAAAGTTCGCTAGCTCTGACACCTCTTGCATGCGCACCGTTTTTGCGCACGGTGCTATGCCGCAAAGCACGGCAGTCGCATGCGTTTCTCTCAGGCACCTCTTTTTTGACACAACGCTGTGGTGCTTAGAAACACACCCGCCGCTTTTGCGCACAGAACTCCACCGTACAGCACGGTAGTCACGTTTGTTCCACACGAACAGCAGTGTGCATCGTGCTACGACACTTTGAAAGCTTTTTCTTCCGAGTCTCGACCGCGCTGTTCCTT
>NW_027464915.1:57500-70000 GCF_043290135.1 Rhipicephalus microplus
CCTGTTGGTTTCTTTTCCTCCGCTTAGTGATATGCTTAAATTCAGCGGGTTGTCTCGCCTGATCTGAGGTCGACAGCGGATACATTCGCTTCCATCAACTTCCTGCACGACCGCGTGCGCTCGCCCTACCAAGTGCGCCCGCAACCCTGTACAGGGCCACTTCTTCACAAGGCTGGCAATCGGCTTCCCCGCTGCACGCGTGCGGCGCACAACCGGTGTGACGTGGAAGTGACGGGACACGTTCGTAAACCCATCGCGAACCGAGTACGACGCCCTACCAAGTGCGCCCGCAACCCTGTACAGGGTCACATCTTCACAAGGCTGGCAAGCGGCATTCCGCTGCGCGCGTGCGTCGTCCGAGCAGTTGCGTGATAAACGACCGTGTCGAAAGCCCAAACACCGCCGAGGCCAGTCGCCGCCGCCGCAAGGGCAGCCACGCAGCCTGGCGAGAGGCATCGTCTCGTGTAGCGTCGCCCCCGCCCCAACTGGAGTGGCCCAGTTTTTTGAACGGGACGGGAACTGCGAAGCACTTAGACCGACGGCGGACTACGACGAGAACGCCTTAAGCTTCGCCAACGTTTCGCCAACTCGTGCGGGAGACTTTTTCCGCTTCGCGGCAAGTCGTCGCGCCGTGCTCTCCGCATCAACCGCGTACGCAGCGAACCGCAAACGTCGGGCGCAGCCTCCTCACCTCCCTGCGCTTTGCGCGCGAACGTTCCCTGTTCGCGCGGCAAAGCCTGGAGGAGGCACGGCCCCGCAGCGTGTTCGAGCGCCCGGTCTACGGGACACCCTGCTTACTTCGAGGGCAACAAGCGCAACGCAAGGCTGCGATCTCGCGCACTTTGCGCACGGCTGGAGAAGCTTTGCTGGCCGGCTTTCGCTCCTCGTGTTTACCGTGCGTTAAAGTTGTGCGTCCGTGGCTCTCGCAGCTCTTGCGCGCCCGGTCGCAGAGAGGAGTACGCAACCTCGACCGCACTTTCCCTGCAGGCTTCCTTCCGACTCGAAGTCCTGCGGCGGTCTCAACGAGGTGCCACATCCTCAATGCAGTCGGTCGCCCCCGTTTCGGTTGGGCTCTGGCACGACGGTCGCCACCGTCTCGCCCTTGAGTGGCCGCTGTTGGCGCTCGCTGTGAGGTGTTCAGCGTGCTGTCCGTGTTGCCGACGCGGTCAAAACGAGTCGACGGCTCACGTTCCCTTGTGCGCCGAAGGCTCTCTTGATATGTGATCCGACCCTCAGACAGACGAAGCCAAGGGAAGACCCAAGGCCGCAATGTGCGTTCAAAGAATCAGTGCTCAGTGTGTCCTGCAATTCACACCAAGTCTCGCAGCTGGCTGCGTTCTTCATCGACCCGAGAACCGAGTGATCCACCGCTTAGAGTCGTGAAAAAGTGTTTGTTCAATTCCGTACAGTCAAAACCAAACGTTTCTGGCACTCGGCCAAACAGTGGCCAAGAAGGGCGCTTTTCAGCGCACGCTTGGACTCCAAAACTCTGCCGCGCCTTTTTCGGCTGCCGCAAATCGAGCAAACGGTGTGTTTCGGACGGCGTTTCGCTTCCGCTACTTGCGAGTGCTTTCGTGGTCCACCCCTCTATAAATACTCGGGAGGCGTCGAAGCCGGTTCTCCAAGCCGGACCCGTAGGTATCGTTGTGTGCTCGCTCTCATTGGCCCGCCTAACCAGAAAATGCCTGCGGTACACCCATTTGGATAAGAGTGCACGCAGATGCGGGCCTCGACGGCTACACATTTCCTCGGGCGGCCGCCTCCCGGCCTCCGTGGAGCGCGGGATGCACGGTCCCATCGACAAGCCTCTCCCGTTTTTACCGTGGCGTCGCGGTTCACCACGGCGGGCGGGTCGGTCTCCTCCGCATAAAAAGGGGGACCCCCGCTTTTTGTTCCACGAAATCGCACAAGCTTTTTTCGCATCCACGGTTTGCCACCGCACACCAAAATGCCGATCCGGCTGCCTACTTTAGCCAACAGGTGGAGCCAGGCGCGCCGTACTTGCGCGGCACTTCCCACGTCCACCGAAGTCGGTGCCAAGGACCACTTTCGGCGCCGGAGCCGCGTACGAGCCTACTCGAGGCGGAAGAACGAAGCCAGCAAGGGCCTGGCCGCAAGTGCGTTCAATTGTCGGGACGTCCAAGTCCCTCGTTCTTCCGTGCTTCCTCTTTCGGCAAGTCGTTGCGGCACCTTCCCAAAGCGCGCAGACCCGCTAATCGCGACGAGCGCGACGTGGCCGTGCCGCCTTTCCCTCGGCAGCAAGCAAAACGCCTGGCAACGTCGACGCTCCCCTAACCGCGATCTCGCACCGTGTTTCGTGTGGCGAATTCAAAAGCCGGCCGGCGCTGCTGCAACCATTACGGTCGGTACGCATACGCCGCGGAGGGCGGGACGGTCATCGGAGCGTGCGGTTCCTCCATCGAGTACTGCGCACCTCGGCCGTCGCATCGCCGTGCCATGACCGGCCGCGCGTCAACGCGAACCGGTGCCAGCGAGATCCCTCGCCTGCAAGAACCGACCGGCAGCCTCCGTCACCCGAGGACGCGGAGGCGCTTGCCGCGGACGGCGGGACGGTATGCACTGGTGCACAGCGGACCCGTCACATCGCCAGTTCCTTGACCGACCGCCGACGCTTGTGCCGTTCCTCTCGTACTTGGCAGTCGCCGCGCGATTGTCGGGTCTCGTTCTTGCACGCTCGAACGGTCGGGAGGGCACTCGGCTGGCGTTTCGGGAACGCGCAGCCTCGCCTTCTACCGACGTAACCACGACTCGCCGTTCGCGCTCCGCCGCTCCTGTTTACAGTACTAGGCGGTCCCGCAGCGGTCGGGTCGCGCATTTCGAGCGCTTCGAGCCACGGTGCAGTGGCGGGTCGAAAGCCGACCTATGAGTGCGTTGCGCCGTTTGTACCCGCGTCCGCCACCTGGCCGACCGTCCAAGGTCGCGGTGTTGGCGTCCGCTGGGCGCAACAATTTGTCACGGGGTGCCGCTCCACATTCAGGCAGCCCCGTGGGGAAAAGCCGACCCCGCGTCCAAACGGGGTCAGCGGCAGAAAGTGTCGGGCGCAGACGCAGCTGAGGCGCTCACCCTTCACAATCCGTTAATGATCCTTCCGCAGGTTCACCTACGGAAACCTTGTTACGACTTTTACTTCCTCTAAATGATCAAGTTTGGTCATCTTTCCAACAGACCGGCGCAACCGAAAGGCCGCGCCGGACATCGGTCCGAAGACCTCACTAAATCATTCAATCGGTAGTAGCGACGGGCGGTGTGTACAAAGGGCAGGGACGTAATCAACGCGAGCTTATGACTCGCGCTTACTGGGAATTCCTCGTTCAAGGGGAACAATTGCAAGCCCCTATCCCAATCACGAAAGAAGTTCCACGGGTTACCCAGTCTTTTCAGACAGGGATAAAGACACGCTGCTTCCTTCAGTGTAGCGCGCGTGCGGCCCCGGACATCTAAGGGCATCACAGACCTGTTATTGCTCTGTTTCGTGCGGCTAGGAGCCGCTTGTCCCTCTAAGAAGGTTGTAAGGTGCTGGGAACCCCGCACCTATTTAATAGGCTAGAGTCTCGTTCGTTATCGGAATTAACCAGACAAATCGCTCCACCAACTAAGAACGGCCATGCACCACCATCCACCGAATCAAGAAAGAGCTCTCAATCTGTCAATCCTCCCAGTGTCCGGGCCGGGTAAGTTTTCCCGTGTTGAGTCAAATTAAGCCGCAGGCTCCACTCCTGGTGGTGCCCTTCTGTCAATTCCTTTAAGTTTCAGCTTTGCAACCATACTTCCCCCGGAACCCAAATACTTTGGTTTCCCGGAAGCTGCCCGCCGAGTCATTTGAGTAACTCAGGCGGATCGCTGGTTGGCATCGTTTATGGTCAGAACTAGGGCGGTATCTGATCGCCTTCGAACCTCTGACTTTCGTTCTTGATCAATGAAAACATTCTTGGCAAATGCTTTCGCAGTAGTTCGTCTTGCGACGGTCCAAGAATTTCACCTCTAGCGCCGCAATACGAATGCCCCCGTCCGTCCCTCTTAATCATTACCTCGTATTCCAAAAACCAACAGAACAGAAACGAGGTCTTGTTCTATTATTCCATGCAAGTTTATTCAGGCGACTCGCCTGCGTTGAGCACTCTAATTTTTTCAAAGTAAAAGCACCGGCCATCTCGAGGCACACAATGAAGTGCACCAAGAAAGAACCGGCATGATGTTCAGTCCGAGCCGTCGCATCGGGTAGATGCACTACTCGTCTGGAACTGAGATCCAACTACGAGCTTTTTAACCGCAGCAGCTTTAGTATACGCTATTGGAGCTGGAATTACCGCGGCTGCTGGCACCAGACTTGCCCTCCAATTGATCCTCGTTAAAGGATTTAGAGTGTACTCATTTCAATTACGGGGCCTCAAAAGAGTCCCGTATTGTTATTTTTCGTCACTACCTCCCCGTGCCGGGAGTGGGTAATTTGCGCGCCTGCTGCCTTCCTTGGATGTGGTAGCCGTTTCTCAGGCTCCCTCTCCGGAATCGAACCCTGATTCTCCGTTACCCGTAACAACCATGGTAAGCAAGTAACCTACCATCGAAAGTTGATAAGGCAGACACTTGAAAGAAACGTCGCCGGCTCGTGGCCATGCGATCAGCACAAAGTTATCCAGAGTCACCACACAATACGGGCCGAAACCCGATCGATCTTGGTCTAATAAAAGCACCCGTTACCCAAAGGGCTCCAGGCTCACTGCATGTATTAGCTCTAGAATTGCCACAGTTATCCAAGTAGGAAGAAACGATCTAAGGAACCATAACTGATTTAATGAGCCATTCGCGGTTTCGCCTTATTTCGGCATGTACTTAGACATGCATGGCTTAATCTTTGAGACAAGCATATGATTACTGGCAGGATCAACCAGGTAATCGTTCGACTGCGCGTCCGTCCTCGCCCTCGGCGGGCCGGACGCAGTCTGTGTGCGGCGGAGGCCACCTTCAGGCGCCCCAACACGCTTATTTTGCACTCCGAGATGACGGCGTTCGAGCTCGCTACGGCACAACCTTCCCGAAAGACGAGTGGGAGCCGTGCGGCAAGAAGCACGTTCATGCTCGCTCTTTTTCGTTGCATCGACTCGGTCGCGCCGTGCGGGTTGCCCAAGCCCGCTGCACTGTCGGTGGACCGGCCGGAACTAGCAACGGAGCCGAGACTGCAAAGCCGCCAGACGACGGGTCACGCCCGCGTCTTCGGCGCTTTCGCATCTGAATCGCCCGAGGACGACACGGAACACACCTCGATATCGTGGTAAAACGGCACCGTCCGACAACCAGCCCCTAACGCATCAAGCGGATGAGGCTGCAGACGACTGCCGTGGATTCCCCTGGAGCAGACCCGAGGACACGCTTGACGAGGCCGAAGCCCGCCGCATATCAGACACCCGGTCGCTTTCGCGTACGCCGCTCACGAGAACCCCCACATAATAGCAGCGATAAGTACCCAGACCTCCTTGGGCCCTAATACGAGCGTACTCGAGAAAATTTCACCGCGGGTGTGCCCCGAAACGTGTGGCATGTTGAGCGTGCCACAAGTCTACGTCGCTCTCAAACCCGCCGAGGTCGTAGAATTTGCGACCCTACTCACGAAATTCCCACCGAGGATACGGCCGCAAACGTACCGCACCTTGGGTAGGCCACGAGTTTGTGCAACACTACGCTGACGGCACAGCACCGAGGTCGTGCGCGCACGCACGGGAAAATTCCGCCGCGGTTTCTGCCGAAAACGTGAGGCACCACGACTCTCCGCAAGTTCGCGTCGACTGCGAAAGACCGAAGTCGTGAACGACGTGTCCGCTACTCGCCGCCGACACGCTGGACACCAAACGTACAACGACTCGACGGCGTCGTAGAGGCCCACGACGCGGTTTTCCTTAACGACGTCTCGGCGTGGCACCGACAGGTTAGAACGGCCGACCAACGTTCCCTGTCCGCCGTTCGGCTCAGTCGAAGGGCTCGGCGACTTCGGCAACGCTGCGAAGCCGCACGGTGACGCACGCCATGTCCCCATTTTTTTTTTTCTTTCTGCGTCTGCCGGGGTGCCCCTATAATAGCAGCGATAAGCACCCAGACCGCCGTGGGTCGCTCGCCCCGGCTGACGTGGTTTTTCGTACTCCTGCGGCGGTCGCCGTCAAGCACGTCCAAATACGCTACTTTCGTGGGCGCATTCACGCTCTTTCGCTTCGCCGGAGTGCCAGCACTCACTCTGCCAAAAACGGCGAACATCCGAGCGGCGGTTCCCACTTTTGCGTCGGCGTCGCAAACCCCGCCCCGGCAGACGAGGTTTGCCGTACTCGTGCGACGGTGGCCGGCGGGCACGTCGAAAGACGCCGATATCGTGCGCGAATTGGCGCACCTTGGCTTCACCGGAGTGCCGCCACTGACTCCTCCAAAAACGGCGAAGATCCGAGCGGCGCTTCCCACTTTCGCATCGGCGTCCCGAACTCCGCCCCGGCTGACGCGGTTTACCGTACTCGTGCGACGGTCGCCGGCGAGCACGTGGAAAGACGCCGATATCGTGCCCGAATCGGCTCCGTTCGGCTTCGCCGGAGTGCCAGCACTGGCTCGGCGAAAGACGACGAACATCCGAGCGACGGTTCTCACTATTGCGTACGCGTCGCAAACCCCGCCCCGGCAGACGCACTTTGCCGTACTCGTGCGACGGTCGCCGGCGAGCACGTAGAAAGACGCCGATATCGTGCCGGAATCGGCCCCGTTTGGCTTCGCCGGAGTGCCAGCACTCACTCGGCCACAAACGGCGAACATCCGAGCGGCGGTTCCCACTTAGCCGTCGGCGTCCCGAACTCCGCCCCGGCAGACGCGGTTGCCGAGCTCGTGCGACTAGCGACCGCGAAGCCGTCTCGCGACGCCGCTTTCGTGCGCGGCTCCCACTGCGACCTGGGTCACCCGAGGTCGACGAGCAAAAAAGAATGTCGAAAAAAATTTTTTTTTTTTTGCGTCTGCCGGGGTGCCCCTATAATAGCAGCGATAAGCACCCAGACCGCCATGGGTCGCTCGCCCCGGCTGACGTGGTTTTTCGTTTTCCTGCGGTGGTCGTCGTCAAGCACGTCCAAACACGCCACTTTCGTGGGCGCATTCGCGCTCTTTCGCTTCGCCGGAGTGCCAGCACTCACTCTGCCAAAAACGGCGAACATCCGAGCGGCGGTTCCCACTTTTGCGTCGGCGTCGCAAACCCCGCCCCGGCAGACGAGGTTTGCCGTACTCGTGCGACGGTGGCCGGCGGGCACGTCGAAAGACGCCGATATCGTGCGCGAATTGGCGCACCTTGGCTTCACCGGAGTGCCGCCACTGACTCCTCCAAAAACGGCGAAGATCCGAGCGGCGCTTCCCACTTTCGCATCGGCGTCCCGAACTCCGCCCCGGCTGACGCGGTTTACCGTACTCGTGCGACGGTCGCCGGCGAGCACGTGGAAAGACGCCGATATCGTGCCCGAATCGGCTCCGTTCGGCTTCGCCGGATTGCCAGCACTGGCTCGGCGAAAGACGACGAACATCCGAGCGACGGTTCTCACTATTGCGTACGCGTCGCAAACCCCGCCCCGGCAGACGCACTTTGCCGTACTCGTGCGACGGTCGCCGGCGAGCACGTAGAAAGACGCCGATATCGTGCCGGAATCGGCCCCGTTTGGCTTCGCCGGAGTGCCAGCACTCACTCGGCCACAAACGGCGAACATCCGAGCGGCGGTTCCCACTTAGCCGTCGGCGTCCCGAACTCCGCCCCGGCAGACGCGGTTGCCGAGCTCGTGCGACTAGCGACCGCGAAGCCGTCTCGCGACGCCGCTTTCGTGCGCGGCTCCCACTGCGACCTGGGTCACCCGAGGTCGACGAGCAAAAAAGAATGTCGAAAAAAATTTTTTTTTTTTTTTTTGCGTCTGCCGGGGTGCCCCTATAATAGCAGCGATAAGCACCCAGACCGCCATGGGTCGCTCGCCCCGGCTGACGTGGTTTTTCGTTTTCCTGCGGTGGTCGTCGTCAAGCACGTCCAAACACGCCACTTTCGTGGGCGCATTCGCGCTCTTTCGCTTCGCCGGAGTGCCAGCACTCACTCTGCCAAAAACGGCGAACATCCTAGTGGCGGTTCCCACTTTTGCGTCGGCGTCGCCAACCCCGCCCCGGCATACGCGGTTTGCCGTACTCGTGCGGCGGTGGCCGGCGGGCACGTCGAAAGACACCGATATCGTGCGCGAGTCGATGCTTCTTGGTCTCGCAGGAGGGCCGCCACTCACTCCTGCAAAAACGGCGAAGATCCGAGCGGCGCTTCCCACTTTTTCGTCGGCGTCGCAAACCTCGCCCCGGCAGACGCGCTTTGCCGTACTCGTGCGACGGTCGCCGGCGAGCACGTCGAAATACGCCGATATCGTGCCCGAATCGGCCCCGTTTCGCTTCGCCGGAGTGCCAGCACTCGCTCGGCCAAAGACGACGAACATCCGAGCGACGGTTCCCACTATTGCGTACGCGTCGCGAACCCCGCCCCGGCAGACGCGGTTTGCCGTACTCGTGCGGCGGTGGCCGGCGGGCACGTCGAAAGACGCCGATATCGTGCACGAATTGGCGCTCCTTGGCTTCACCGGAGTGCCAGCACTCACTCGGCCAAAAACGGCGAACATCCGAGCAGCGGTACCCACTTAGCCGTCGGCATCCCGAACTCCGCGCCGGCTGACGCGGTTGCCGAGCTCGTGCGACTAGCGACCGCGAACGCGTCTCGCGACGCCGCTTTCGTGCGCGGCTCCCATTGCGACCTGGGTTACCCGAGCTCGACCAGCAAAAAAGAAGGTCGAAAATTTTTTTTTTTTTTTCTGCGTCTGCCGGGGTGCCCCTATAATAGCAGCGATAAGCACCCAGACCGCCGTGTGTCGCTCGCCCCGGCTGACGTGGTTTTTCGTACTCCTGCAGCGGTCGCCGTCACGCACGTCCAAATACGCCACTTTCGTGGGCGCATTCGCGCTCTTTCGCGTCGCCGGAGTGCCAGCACTCACTCTGCCAAAAACGGCCAACATCCGAGCGGCGGTTCCCACTTTTGCGTCGGCGTCGTAAACCCCGCCCCGGCAGACGCGGTTTGCCCTACTCGTGCGACGGTCGCCGGCGAGCGCGTCGAAAGACGCCGATATCGTGCGCTAATTGGCGCTCCTTGGCTTCTCCGGAGTGCCGCCACTCACTCCTCCAAAAACGGCGAAGATCCGAGCGGCGTTCTCCACTTTCGCATCGGCGTCCCGAACTCCGCCCGGGCTGACGCGGTTTACCGTACTCGTGCGACGGTCGCCGGCGGGCACGTCGAAAGACGCCGATATCGTGCCGTAATCGGCCCCGTTTGGCTTCGCCCGTGTGCCAGCACTCACTCGGCCAAAAACGGCGAACATCCGAGCAGCGTTTCCCACTTTCGCATCGGCGTCCCGAAGCCCGCCCCGGCAGACGCGGTTTGCCCTACTCGAGCGACGGTCGCCGGCGATCACGTCGAAAGGCGCCGAATTCGTGCACGAATCGATGCTTCTTGGTCTCGCAGGAGGGCCGCCACTCACTCCTGCAAAAACGGCGAAGATCCGAGTTGCGCTTCCCACTTTTTCGTCGGCGTCCCGAACTACGCCCCGGCTGACGCGGTTTACCGTACTCGTGCGACGGTCGCCGGCGGGCACTTCAAAATACGCCGATTTCGTGGGCGCATTCACGCTGTTTCGCTTCCCCGGAGTGCCAACACTCACTCTGCCGAAAGCGGCGATCATCCGAGCGGCGGTTCCCACTTTTGCGTCGGCTTCGCAAACGGCGCCCCGGCAGACGCGCTCGTGCGACGTACTCGTGCGACGGTCGCCGGCGAGCACGTCGAAAGACGCCGATATCGTGCTCGAATCGACCCCGTTTCGCTTCGCCGGAGTGCTGCCAGTCACGGCGCAGAAAACGGCGAACAAGTGTTTTTTTTTTTTTTTTTTCCTAGAATTTGTGTTATAGAAGGCACATTTGATATCGGACGATAATTTTCAACTTTATCACGCGCACCGATTTTCGTGTAGAGGTTTGCAAGTTTATGGGAATTTCTCCACTTGGAATAATGCGATTTAGTAGTACTACGAGAACTTCATGGATGTACTCAAGGGTACGGGGCAAGTCAGTTACGTCAACACCTGCAGATTTTTTACACTTCAAACTGAAAATTGTTGGTTGTGAGTCCTCGTGTGATATTAAAGGCCGATTCGCTAACACATAGAACAAAGAAAGAAAGGAAGAAAAAACGCCCGCGCTCGCTCAAGAAACCTGGGTTCGCAACAAGTGGCAACAACAAGCAACCGAGCGAGTGCGCCAAAACCCGTGGCGGCCGAACAAACGCGAAGTCCCAACCGCGTCAGCCGGGGCGGCACGGGACAGGAAAAATCACTTCAGCCGGGGCGGCGGGGCACCGAATAAACCTCGTCACCTCGTCGCAGGATAAAAGAGGAAACAAAAAGTCTAAACAGCGTCTGCTGGAGCGAATGCGTAATAAAACAACAACAACAACAAAAAAAAAAAACACCCGCGCTCAAGAAGTCTGCAATCACCACAAAAGGCGACTGTGACCGAGCAGCGTCAGCCGGGGCCGTGCGGAAACGGAAAAACCGCGACTACCGGGGCGTCGAGGCACCGAAAAATCCACTTCAGCCGCGGCGAAAAAAAAAAACAAAAAGAAAGACGGAGGGGGGGGGGAACCACGTCTGCCGGGGCGAAGGAAAAAAAAAAAACGCGTCTGCCGGGGCGAGCCCGGGTGCGGCACCACCGGGAAAACTGTGGCAAACAGACATGGCGATCGAGTGAGTGGGCCGCCAGCCAGGCTCAGCCAAAAAGTGCAAAGTCCGAACTGCGTCAGCCGGGGCGGCAAAAACCACGTCAGCCGGGGCGGCGCAAAAAACCGCGTCTGCCGGGGCGGCACGAAACCGCGTCAGCCGGGGCGGCGCGAAAACTGCGTCAGCCGGGGCGAAAGAAAAAAAAAAAAAAACGCGTCTGCCGGGGCGAGCCCGGGTGCGGCACCACCGGGAAAACTGTGGCAAACAGACATGGCGATCGAGTGAGTGGGCCGCCAGCCAGGCACAGCCGAAAAGTGCAAAGTCCGAACCGTGTCAGCCGGGGCGGCAAAAAACCGCGTCAGCCGGGGCGGCGCAAAAAACCGCGTCTGCCGGGGCGGCACGAAACCGCGTCAGCCGGGGCGGCGCGAAAACTGCGTCAGCCGGGGCGAGCCCGGGTGCGGCACCACCGGGAAAACTGTGGCAAACAGACATGGCGATCGAGTGAGTGGGCCGCCAGCCAGGCTCAGCCAAAAAGTGCCAAGTCCGAACTGCGTCAGCCGGGGCGGCAAAAAACCGCGTCAGCCGGGGCGGCGCAAAAAACCGCGTCTGCCGGGGCGGCGCGAAAACCGCGTCTGCCGGGGCGGCGCGAAAACTGCGTCAGCCGGGGCGAAAGAAAAAAAAAAACGCGTCTGCCGGGGCGAGCCCGGGTGCGGCACCACCGGGAAAACTGTGGCAAACAGACATGGCGATCGAGTGAGTGGGCCGCCAGCAAGGCTCAGCCAAAAAGTGCTAAGTCCGAACTGCGTCAGCTGGGGCGGCAAAAAACCGCGTCTGCCGGGGCGGCACGAAACCGCGTCAGCCGGGGCGGCGCGAAAACCGCGTCTGCCGGGGCGGCACGAAACCGCGTCAGCCGGGGCGGCGCGAAAACTGCGTCAGCCGGGGCGAGCCCGGGTGCGGCACCACCGGGAAAACTGTGGCAAACAGACATGGCGATCGAGTGAGTGGGCCGCCAGCCAGGCACAGCCGAAAAGTGCTAAGTCCGAACTGCGTCAGCCGGGGCGGCAAAAACCGCGTCAGCCGGGGCGGCGCGAAAACCGCGTCTGCCGGGGCGGCACGAAACCGCGTCAGCCGGGGCGGCGCGAAAACTGCGTCAGCCGGGGCGAGCCCGGGTGCGGCACCACCGGGAAAACTGTGGCTAACAGACATGGCGATCGAGTGAGTGGGCCACCAGCCAGGCTCAGCCAAAAAGTGCTAAGTCCGAACTGCGTCAGCCGGGGCGGCAAAAACCGCGTCAGCCGGGGCGGCGCAAAAAACCGCGTCTGCCGGGGCGGCACGAAACCGCGTCAGCCGGGGCGGCGCGAAAACTGCGTCAGCCGGGGCGAAAGAAAAAAAAAAAAACGCGTCTGCCGGGGCGAGCCCGGGTGCGGCACCACCGGGAAAACTGTGGCAAACAGACATGGCGATCGAGTGAGTGGGCCGCCAGCCAGGCACAGCCGAAAAGTGCCAAGTCCGAACTGCGTCAGCCGGGGCGGCAAAAAACCGCGTCAGCCGGGGCGGCGCAAAAAACCGCGTCTGCCGGGGCGGCACGAAACCGCGTCAGCCGGGGCGGCGCGAAAACTGCGTCAGCCGGGGCGAGCCCGGGTGCGGCACCACCGGGAAAACTGTGGCAAACAGACATGGCGATCGAGTGAGTGG
>NW_027464915.1:75000-80000 GCF_043290135.1 Rhipicephalus microplus
ACCAAGGCTTCCTGAGTGAGACAATCGATTAATTATATTATCGTTTTTTTTTTTTTTTTTTTTTTTTAATTTTGAGTTCCCGGCTACGAACATGCCACTAAAGAGGGTAGGAATAGTGGCCGTTACTGTGTCCTTTTAGGGTCACCATCTCGAGAGGGCCAGTATTATGAACCGCCATGATGGCCTGTCCTTGAGGCCTCAGTTGACTCGCCATGCCATCATGTGGAAGGTCTCAGTCCTCACCACAACTTGTGGATCTCGGTTGGAATCCAAAGAGATGAGACCATGTCCTTCCAGATGGCAGTCAATTGATCCCGAGAAAGGAGGGAGGGCAGAGGCGAGTAGAACTCCGATCATGATCGCCCTTCACCTCTCCTATGGTCCACCAGCGAGCTGCCGGTCGAACTTATCAACCATGGAAAGGTTGAACCCGATTGGCATTGAAGTCCTTCTTTTTTTTTTTTTTTTTTTTTTTTTCCAAAATGGAGAGGCGTGTGTCAATGTGATGAAGTGGTCGGGTTTATACTTCTCCTCCCCGTAGTGATGGTGACGGTGGCAGTGCAATCGGCCTCGTTTTCCCTCTTTTTTGTGACGGAATCGCCGCCGGGAATTTTCTTTTTTTTTTTTTTTTTTTTTTCCAGTTTGCCTAATGCTCTGTAACGTCCCTACAGTTTATTATTGATCGTATCGACCATCTCCTCCAGGATCGCCCTGGCCTGTACATTTTCAATAAGTTCCCGTTTTCCCTGAGCAGGGCCTCCACAAAATCTCTTCAGCTGTGCTCTATATTTTTCGGTTAGTTTACAAATCGTAAAATAATGCTCTATGTCTGTTTCTTCCATGTTGCAAGGGCAGATTCTGTTTTGTTTTATCCCGAACCTGAACAGATAGTGAGGAAACCGTCCATGTCCTGTTAAAATTTGTGAAATCTGATAATTTGCAATAAATTGATTTGGAATCTGATTAATATGTTTTATCCAATTGTGTATATAGCTTTTTCGAGCTATTTTGTCTTGGGCCCAAAGTTGTTCCCATTTGTGATACAATTTTTTTTGTAACTCCTTTTTGATAAAATTCTTAGAAATTTGGACCCCTACTTCTTCTCCGAATCTTATTGCCTTTTTTGCCAATTCGTCTGCTATGTCGTTGCCGATGTTTCCACTGTGTCCTTTTACGTATGTTAGAATAATTTGGTTGTTTACTGAAGCATTTTGGAGCAGTTGCTTAATTTTAAATATATAGGGGTTGAGGTTTTCTGGATTATTTATCCCCTGTAGGACTGACAGGCTGTCTGTCAGCAAATGATAGGTGCTTCGATTTTGTTGTAAACTAATATATTCTATGGCCTTGGTTATAGCCATAGCTTCTGCTTCAAAATTGTTACTGTACTTTGGTAATGAATATTGTTTGGTGTCTAATAATTTTTGCTCTTTCATAACTACAAAAGCTGACCCAGCTCCAATTTCATTGCTTGAACCATCTGTAAAAATTTTGTAATCTGTTTCTTGATTGAGTTCTTTATTAAACTTAAATCTTAATCTTTTAGACGGATGAATTTTCCATTTGTCAATTTTTTTAGTAATAGAATCCGCATCGAAAATTTTGTCATTCCAAATAAACTGCTTTCCATTTTTGATAATGTTGTGTAGTTCTATCTCTTTTTCTAATTTTAGATGTACTGGTGGAACATTAGCTAAGACGTTTAATGCATTATTTGAAACTGTTTTATAGGCTTTAGTTATCGATATTAATGGTTTCCGTTGTATTGATTTCAATCTTTTGATTATGGTGCCAATGTTTCTATACCAGACTGGGCCTGCATAAGTTATTATTCTTTCCATTCCCCTTACATATATTTCCCTAAGTTGTTTGTTTTTAATACCTCTGTTTTTACCTGTAAATTTGTTTAAGTTAATTGACAAGTCGAACACTTTCTCTTTTATATAATCTAAATGCGGAAGGAAAGACAGGTTTTCATCTAAGATTACTCCTAATATTTTCATTTGCTGTACCTTTCTTATTTTATTGTCTCCTAATTTAAGTATTGGTGGGCTTTTTGAATATTTTCCTTTAATAACCATAAATTCGGTTTTTGTTGCATTGAATTCAATCTTTTTTTCGAGGCCCCATTTTTGTATTATGTTTAATGTCTGGTTTGCTTTATCTTGTAGCTTTCTTTTAGATGTTCCTTTAATTATTATTGTGATATCGTCGGCGAAAGCTTGCACATATGTTTTTTCTGGGTAATTTTCCCTCAGTACCTCTGTAATCATTATGGTCCATAGTAATGGACTTAATGGGGATCCTTGGGGGGATCCTTTTCTTAGGCAATACATTTTCTGAATGTTTTCGTTTTTGTACGAGATTTTTCGATTTGTCATGATTGCATTGGTTAATTTTATTAAATTTTTTGGGCAATTATTTTCTTCTAAGTACTTAATTATTTCTTTTTTATCAATGGTGTTGAATGCATTTTTGATATCCATTGATATAATCAAAGCTCCCTCTTTATCTAGAGAAGCTTGGTCTAATTTTTTCTTTATGTTCTCTAATGCCTGAATTGTCGAGGTATCGTGCTTGAACCCGTATTGATTTTTGGGGAATAATTCGTTTTTGTATAAGAAGTGATATATGCGGTCTTTGAGTAAGCTTTCTAGGATCTTTCCGAATATTGAGTTTATTGCAATTGGTCGGTAATCTGCAGGTGTATTCTGACTTTTCTTTTTGGGGATCAATATTATTTTTGATACTTTCCAGTCCTGAGGAAAATATCCTAGTTTTAAACAACAATTAAATATATTTACAAAAAAGGTATTTTGCTTTTGATTTATTAATTGAATAAATTCCGTTGTTAAGTTGTCCGGTCCTGGTGCGATATCTTTCTTTAGGTTCCTAATTATTGCTTCCACTTCCTGTTGCGTAAACTCCCCATCATCTTCAATGTCATTGTTTATTTCCTCTTCTTCGACTTTTGTTTCGTTTACTTCGTTTTCTCCTGCTAAATCATATAATTTACTTATAATATAGTCGACTGTTTCTGTAAGACAATTTGTTGATGAACCGTCCTCTTTTATCATGCTTTTTATAATGACTGCTTTTTTAATTTGATTCCGGGCTAATTTGTATCCTATATTAAAAGGATTCCTCGTTACTTTGGCTAAAAAATTTTCCCAATCCTTCTTTTTCGCCTGTGCAATATTTTCTACATATAATTTATGTTCTTCATAATATTGAGCTTTAAAGATTTCTCTTATATCCCCTCGACTTCTTTTGAACCGTCTTTTCATTGCTCTAACTTTTTTCCTTTGTATTTCTAGTTCCAGGTTCCACCAGCTTTTCTCTTGACCTTTTCCCTTGGTAATGCGTTTTTCATATTTTTTGTATAAGTTTTCCAATGTATTATAAAATTTTTGTATTAAATGCTCGACCTCCTGTACATTATTCAGATTTCGTGATTGTAATTCCCAATCCATCTTTAGTAAATCTGTTAATGCTCTTTGTTTCCCTGTTTTAGTTATTTTAAACATTTGTAATTTGGCCTCTTCAAATATTTCTATTTTGATGAATTTATGATCACTGTATGAAGGTTCATTTAAAACCTTCCAATTTTTAACTTCCCTAATCAAATTGTTTGAAACAATAGATAGATCGATCCAACTTTTGCCCCTTGAATTTTGGAATGTTGGTTCACTGTTCTTGTCGTTTATTAAGTTTAAGTTATTTTTAATAATAAACTCTAAAACTAATTCCCCTCTATCATCTAGTTTGTCACCTCCCCAACTGTGGCTTTTTGCATTAAAATCTCCTGTTATTAAAATGTTCTCTATATGTGTTTTTTGAATCACGTTCTCTATTTTAGTTAGTAGGTTCTCTATGTTCCCCTTAGGTGCTGCATAGCAGTTGATTAGGAGAAGTTGTTTGTTCTTAAATTTCATTATTACTGCAATAAAATCCTCTTCTATTTGTACTGGAAATATGTTGGTTACCCTTGAGTGGAATATGATGCCAACTTTTGGGTTATCCTCATGCGCAATAATTCTATCTTTTATTGAACATGGTATAATTTTACCTTTTAAGTGATAGGGCTCTTGAACTAATGAAATATGATGATTTCTCCTTTGTTGATAAATGCTTAAATTCTGATTCGCCTTAAAGGACCTGCCTAAGTTAACCTGTATCATTTCTAATTTTTCTGTTGAATTTAATTTTGTATTCACCATTTCTTTTCTTTTTTTTTTCCTTTTTTCTTCTTTTCTTTTTTTTTTTTTTTTTATACGAGGGAAAAGACTGTCTAAACCCGGAGTTGTCGTTTGGATACCGCTTGCGTATCCTGTCTAATTAGAGTTCTGTTAACTCAAGTTGGCGGAGAATTCTGTCGAGCTCCTGCTCCCTTCTGGCTTTGTAAGTAGGGCATGCCCTTGACATCATGGAATGACTTACCATTTCTGGTTCCCACCCGTCCTGCTTGCAGGCGCTGCATAGGTAATCTTCAACTCTGCATTCTTTGTAGTGATGTCTGCCACTACACTCAGTGCATCGCGGCGTCTGAGATCTACACCATTTTTGTGTGTGGCCGTATTTAGCACAGAAGGTGCATCTTGGAACATAAGTATTGTCGAATACTCGGCACCTATTCCATCCGATGTTTAATTGCTCTTTACCTTGCAATTGTCTCCAAGCTCTGTATTCCAAGCTTACGATTACCGTTTTTCCTTCTTTACCTTGCCATGTGGTTACTATTTTTATATCTTCTTCTGTACATGTTAATCTATTCTGTGAAATGAGTTTCCGAATTATTTCCTCAGATGTGAGTTCTTCATCTATGCCAATAATCTTTAATTCTGGTTTCTTACTTTTTGGCCTCTGCGTTTTCATTCTTGCTCTGAGTTCTGGGTCGTTTTCCATGAGGTTTTCTAGGTTTTTTAATCCTTCTTTTGACGAGGTTGACACTACCATTCCTCGCTTCCCCTCTCGCATTTCTGGGTCACTTAACCCGAGCT
>NW_027464915.1:85000-97500 GCF_043290135.1 Rhipicephalus microplus
AGAGGCATCGTCTCGTGTAGCGTCGCCCCCGCCCCAACTGGAGTGGCCCAGTTTTTTGAACGGGACGGGAACTGCGAAGCACTTAGACCGACGGCGGACTACGACGAGAACGCCTTAAGCTTCGCCAACGTTTCGCCAACTCGTGCGGGAGACTTTTTCCGCTTCGCGGCAAGTCGTCGCGCCGTGCTCTCCGCATCAACCGCGTACGCAGCGAACCGCAAACGTCGGGCGCAGCCTCCTCACCTCCCTGCGCTTTGCGCGCGAACGTTCCCTGTTCGCGCGGCAAAGCCTGGAGGAGGCACGGCCCCGCAGCGTGTTCGAGCGCCCGGTCTACGGGACACCCTGCTTACTTCGAGGGCAACAAGCGCAACGCAAGGCTGCGATCTCGCGCACTTTGCGCACGGCTGGAGAAGCTTTGCTGGCCGGCTTTCGCTCCTCGTGTTTACCGTGCGTTAAAGTTGCGCGTCCGTGGCTCTCGCAGCTCTTGCGCGCCCGGTCGCAGAGAGGAGTACGCAACCTCGACCGCACTTTCCCTGCAGGCTTCCTTCCGACTCGAAGTCCTGCGGCGGTCTCAACGAGGTGCCACATCCTCAATGCAGTCGGTCGCCCCCGTTTCGGTTGGGCTCTGGCACGACGGTCGCCACCGTCTCGCCCTTGAGTGGCCGCTGTTGGCGCTCGCTGTGAGGTGTTCAGCGTGCTGTCCGTGTTGCCGACGCGGTCAAAACGAGTCGACGGCTCACGTTCCCTTGTGCGCCGAAGGCTCTCTTGATATGTGATCCGACCCTCAGACAGACGAAGCCAAGGGAAGACCCAAGGCCGCAATGTGCGTTCAAAGAATCAGTGCTCAGTGTGTCCTGCAATTCACACCAAGTCTCGCAGCTGGCTGCGTTCTTCATCGACCCGAGAACCGAGTGATCCACCGCTTAGAGTCGTGAAAAAGTGTTTGTTCAATTCCGTACAGTCAAAACCAAACGTTTCTGGCACTCGGCCAAACAGTGGCCAAGAAGGGCGCTTTTCAGCGCACGCTTGGACTCCAAAACTCTGCCGCGCCTTTTTCGGCTGCCGCAAATCGAGCAAACGGTGTGTTTCGGACGGCGTTTCGCTTCCGCTACTTGCGAGTGCTTTCGTGGTCCACCCCTCTATAAATACTCGGGAGGCGTCGAAGCCGGTTCTCCAAGCCGGACCCGTAGGTATCGTTGTGTGCTCGCTCTCATTGGCCCGCCTAACCAGAAAATGCCTGCGGTACACCCATTTGGATAAGAGTGCACGCAGATGCGGGCCTCGACGGCTACACATTTCCTCGGGCGGCCGCCTCCCGGCCTCCGTGGAGCGCGGGATGCACGGTCCCATCGACAAGCCTCTCCCGTTTTTACCGTGGCGTCGCGGTTCACCACGGCGGGCGGGTCGGTCTCCTCCGCATAAAAAGGGGGACCCCCGCTTTTTGTTCCACGAAATCGCACAAGCTTTTTTCGCATCCACGGTTTGCCACCGCACACCAAAATGCCGATCCGGCTGCCTACTTTAGCCAACAGGTGGAGCCAGGCGCGCCGTACTTGCGCGGCACTTCCCACGTCCACCGAAGTCGGTGCCAAGGACCACTTTCGGCGCCGGAGCCGCGTACGAGCCTACTCGAGGCGGAAGAACGAAGCCAGCAAGGGCCTGGCCGCAAGTGCGTTCAATTGTCGGGACGTCCAAGTCCCTCGTTCTTCCGTGCTTCCTCTTTCGGCAAGTCGTTGCGGCACCTTCCCAAAGCGCGCAGACCCGCTAATCGCGACGAGCGCGACGTGGCCGTGCCGCCTTTCCCTCGGCAGCAAGCAAAACGCCTGGCAACGTCGACGCTCCCCTAACCGCGATCTCGCACCGTGTTTCGTGTGGCGAATTCAAAAGCCGGCCGGCGCTGCTGCAACCATTACGGTCGGTACGCATACGCCGCGGAGGGCGGGACGGTCATCGGAGCGTGCGGTTCCTCCATCGAGTACTGCGCACCTCGGCCGTCGCATCGCCGTGCCATGACCGGCCGCGCGTCAACGCGAACCGGTGCCAGCGAGATCCCTCGCCTGCAAGAACCGACCGGCAGCCTCCGTCACCCGAGGACGCGGAGGCGCTTGCCGCGGACGGCGGGACGGTATGCACTGGTGCACAGCGGACCCGTCACATCGCCAGTTCCTTGACCGACCGCCGACGCTTGTGCCGTTCCTCTCGTACTTGGCAGTCGCCGCGCGATTGTCGGGTCTCGTTCTTGCACGCTCGAACGGTCGGGAGGGCACTCGGCTGGCGTTTCGGGAACGCGCAGCCTCGCCTTCTACCGACGTAACCACGACTCGCCGTTCGCGCTCCGCCGCTCCTGTTTACAGTACTAGGCGGTCCCGCAGCGGTCGGGTCGCGCATTTCGAGCGCTTCGAGCCACGGTGCAGTGGCGGGTCGAAAGCCGACCTATGAGTGCGTTGCGCCGTTTGTACCCGCGTCCGCCACCTGGCCGACCGTCCAAGGTCGCGGTGTTGGCGTCCGCTGGGCGCAACAATTTGTCACGGGGTGCCGCTCCACATTCAGGCAGCCCCGTGGGGAAAAGCCGACCCCGCGTCCAAACGGGGTCAGCGGCAGAAAGTGTCGGGCGCAGACGCAGCTGAGGCGCTCACCCTTCACAATCCGTTAATGATCCTTCCGCAGGTTCACCTACGGAAACCTTGTTACGACTTTTACTTCCTCTAAATGATCAAGTTTGGTCATCTTTCCAACAGACCGGCGCAACCGAAAGGCCGCGCCGGACATCGGTCCGAAGACCTCACTAAATCATTCAATCGGTAGTAGCGACGGGCGGTGTGTACAAAGGGCAGGGACGTAATCAACGCGAGCTTATGACTCGCGCTTACTGGGAATTCCTCGTTCAAGGGGAACAATTGCAAGCCCCTATCCCAATCACGAAAGAAGTTCCACGGGTTACCCAGTCTTTTCAGACAGGGATAAAGACACGCTGCTTCCTTCAGTGTAGCGCGCGTGCGGCCCCGGACATCTAAGGGCATCACAGACCTGTTATTGCTCTGTTTCGTGCGGCTAGGAGCCGCTTGTCCCTCTAAGAAGGTTGTAAGGTGCTGGGAACCCCGCACCTATTTAATAGGCTAGAGTCTCGTTCGTTATCGGAATTAACCAGACAAATCGCTCCACCAACTAAGAACGGCCATGCACCACCATCCACCGAATCAAGAAAGAGCTCTCAATCTGTCAATCCTCCCAGTGTCCGGGCCGGGTAAGTTTTCCCGTGTTGAGTCAAATTAAGCCGCAGGCTCCACTCCTGGTGGTGCCCTTCCGTCAATTCCTTTAAGTTTCAGCTTTGCAACCATACTTCCCCCGGAACCCAAATACTTTGGTTTCCCGGAAGCTGCCCGCCGAGTCATTTGAGTAACTCAGGCGGATCGCTGGTTGGCATCGTTTATGGTCAGAACTAGGGCGGTATCTGATCGCCTTCGAACCTCTGACTTTCGTTCTTGATCAATGAAAACATTCTTGGCAAATGCTTTCGCAGTAGTTCGTCTTGCGACGGTCCAAGAATTTCACCTCTAGCGCCGCAATACGAATGCCCCCGTCCGTCCCTCTTAATCATTACCTCGTATTCCAAAAACCAACAGAACAGAAACGAGGTCTTGTTCTATTATTCCATGCAAGTTTATTCAGGCGACTCGCCTGCGTTGAGCACTCTAATTTTTTCAAAGTAAAAGCACCGGCCATCTCGAGGCACACAATGAAGTGCACCAAGAAAGAACCGGCATGATGTTCAGTCCGAGCCGTCGCATCGGGTAGATGCACTACTCGTCTGGAACTGAGATCCAACTACGAGCTTTTTAACCGCAGCAGCTTTAGTATACGCTATTGGAGCTGGAATTACCGCGGCTGCTGGCACCAGACTTGCCCTCCAATTGATCCTCGTTAAAGGATTTAGAGTGTACTCATTTCAATTACGGGGCCTCAAAAGAGTCCCGTATTGTTATTTTTCGTCACTACCTCCCCGTGCCGGGAGTGGGTAATTTGCGCGCCTGCTGCCTTCCTTGGATGTGGTAGCCGTTTCTCAGGCTCCCTCTCCGGAATCGAACCCTGATTCTCCGTTACCCGTAACAACCATGGTAAGCAAGTAACCTACCATCGAAAGTTGATAAGGCAGACACTTGAAAGAAACGTCGCCGGCTCGTGGCCATGCGATCAGCACAAAGTTATCCAGAGTCACCACACAATACGGGCCGAAACCCGATCGATCTTGGTCTAATAAAAGCACCCGTTACCCAAAGGGCTCCAGGCTCACTGCATGTATTAGCTCTAGAATTGCCACAGTTATCCAAGTAGGAAGAAACGATCTAAGGAACCATAACTGATTTAATGAGCCATTCGCGGTTTCGCCTTATTTCGGCATGTACTTAGACATGCATGGCTTAATCTTTGAGACAAGCATATGATTACTGGCAGGATCAACCAGGTAATCGTTCGACTGCGCGTCCGTCCTCGCCCTCGGCGGGCCGGACGCAGTCTGTGTGCGGCGGAGGCCACCTTCAGGCGCCCCAACACGCTTATTTTGCACTCCGAGATGACGGCGTTCGAGCTCGCTACGGCACAACCTTCCCGAAAGACGAGTGGGAGCCGTGCGGCAAGAAGCACGTTCATGCTCGCTCTTTTTCGTTGCATCGACTCGGTCGCGCCGTGCGGGTTGCCCAAGCCCGCTGCACTGTCGGTGGACCGGCCGGAACTAGCAACGGAGCCGAGACTGCAAAGCCGCCAGACGACGGGTCACGCCCGCGTCTTCGGCGCTTTCGCATCTGAATCGCCCGAGGACGACACGGAACACACCTCGATATCGTGGTAAAACGGCACCGTCCGACAACCAGCCCCTAACGCATCAAGCGGATGAGGCTGCAGACGACTGCCGTGGATTCCCCTGGAGCAGACCCGAGGACACGCTTGACGAGGCCGAAGCCCGCCGCATATCAGACACCCGGTCGCTTTCGCGTACGCCGCTCACGAGAACCCCCACATAATAGCAGCGATAAGTACCCAGACCTCCTTGGGCCCTAATACGAGCGTACTCGAGAAAATTTCACCGCGGGTGTGCCCCGAAACGTGTGGCATGTTGAGCGTGCCACAAGTCTACGTCGCTCTCAAACCCGCCGAGGTCGTAGAATTTGCGACCCTACTCACGAAATTCCCACCGAGGATACGGCCGCAAACGTACCGCACCTTGGGTAGGCCACGAGTTTGTGCAACACTACGCTGACGGCACAGCACCGAGGTCGTGCGCGCACGCACGGGAAAATTCCGCCGCGGTTTCTGCCGAAAACGTGAGGCACCACGACTCTCCGCAAGTTCGCGTCGACTGCGAAAGACCGAAGTCGTGAACGACGTGTCCGCTACTCGCCGCCGACACGCTGGACACCAAACGTACAACGACTCGACGGCGTCGTAGAGGCCCACGACGCGGTTTTCCTTAACGACGTCTCGGCGTGGCACCGACAGGTTAGAACGGCCGACCAACGTTCCCTGTCCGCCGTTCGGCTCAGTCGAAGGGCTCGGCGACTTCGGCAACGCTGCGAAGCCGCACGGTGACGCACGCCATGTCCCCATTTTTTTTTTTCTTTCTGCGTCTGCCGGGGTGCCCCTATAATAGCAGCGATAAGCACCCAGACCGCCGTGGGTCGCTCGCCCCGGCTGACGTGGTTTTTCGTACTCCTGCGGCGGTCGCCGTCAAGCACGTCCAAATACGCTACTTTCGTGGGCGCATTCACGCTCTTTCGCTTCGCCGGAGTGCCAGCACTCACTCTGCCAAAAACGGCGAACATCCGAGCGGCGGTTCCCACTTTTGCGTCGGCGTCGCAAACCCCGCCCCGGCAGACGAGGTTTGCCGTACTCGTGCGACGGTGGCCGGCGGGCACGTCGAAAGACGCCGATATCGTGCGCGAATTGGCGCACCTTGGCTTCACCGGAGTGCCGCCACTGACTCCACCAAAAACGGCGAAGATCCGAGCGGCGCTTCCCACTTTCGCATCGGCGTCCCGAACTCCGCCCCGGCTGACGCGGTTTACCGTACTCGTGCGACGGTCGCCGGCGAGCACGTGGAAAGACGCCGATATCGTGCCCGAATCGGCTCCGTTCGGCTTCGCCGGAGTGCCAGCACTGGCTCGGCGAAAGACGACGAACATCCGAGCGACGGTTCTCACTATTGCGTACGCGTCGCAAACCCCGCCCCGGCAGACGCACTTTGCCGTACTCGTGCGACGGTCGCCGGCGAGCACGTAGAAAGACGCCGATATCGTGCCGGAATCGGCCCCGTTTGGCTTCGCCGGAGTGCCAGCACTCACTCGGCCACAAACGGCGAACATCCGAGCGGCGGTTCCCACTTAGCCGTCGGCGTCCCGAACTCCGCCCCGGCAGACGCGGTTGCCGAGCTCGTGCGACTAGCGACCGCGAAGCCGTCTCGCGACGCCGCTTTCGTGCGCGGCTCCCACTGCGACCTGGGTCACCCGAGGTCGACGAGCAAAAAAGAATGTCGAAAAAAATTTTTTTTTTTTTTTGCGTCTGCCGGGGTGCCCCTATAATAGCAGCGATAAGCACCCAGACCGCCATGGGTCGCTCGCCCCGGCTGACGTGGTTTTTCGTTTTCCTGCGGTGGTCGTCGTCAAGCACGTCCAAACACGCCACTTTCGTGGGCGCATTCGCGCTCTTTCGCTTCGCCGGAGTGCCAGCACTCACTCTGCCAAAAACGGCGAACATCCGAGCGGCGGTTCCCACTTTTGCGTCGGCGTCGCAAACCCCGCCCCGGCAGACGAGGTTTGCCGTACTCGTGCGACGGTGGCCGGCGGGCACGTCGAAAGACGCCGATATCGTGCGCGAATTGGCGCACCTTGGCTTCACCGGAGTGCCGCCACTGACTCCTCCAAAAACGGCGAAGATCCGAGCGGCGCTTCCCACTTTCGCATCGGCGTCCCGAACTCCGCCCCGGCTGACGCGGTTTACCGTACTCGTGCGACGGTCGCCGGCGAGCACGTGGAAAGACGCCGATATCGTGCCCGAATCGGCTCCGTTCGGCTTCGCCGGATTGCCAGCACTGGCTCGGCGAAAGACGACGAACATCCGAGCGACGGTTCTCACTATTGCGTACGCGTCGCAAACCCCGCCCCGGCAGACGCACTTTGCCGTACTCGTGCGACGGTCGCCGGCGAGCACGTAGAAAGACGCCGATATCGTGCCGGAATCGGCCCCGTTTGGCTTCGCCGGAGTGCCAGCACTCACTCGGCCACAAACGGCGAACATCCGAGCGGCGGTTCCCACTTAGCCGTCGGCGTCCCGAACTCCGCCCCGGCAGACGCGGTTGCCGAGCTCGTGCGACTAGCGACCGCGAAGCCGTCTCGCGACGCCGCTTTCGTGCGCGGCTCCCACTGCGACCTGGGTCACCCAAGGTCGACGAGCAAAAAAGAATGTCGAAAAAAATTTTTTTTTTTTTTTTTGCGTCTGCCGGGGTGCCCCTATAATAGCAGCGATAAGCACCCAGACCGCCATGGGTCGCTCGCCCCGGCTGACGTGGTTTTTCGTTTTCCTGCGGTGGTCGTCGTCAAGCACGTCCAAACACGCCACTTTCGTGGGCGCATTCGCGCTCTTTCGCTTCGCCGGAGTGCCAGCACTCACTCTGCCAAAAACGGCGAACATCCTAGTGGCGGTTCCCACTTTTGCGTCGGCGTCGCCAACCCCGCCCCGGCATACGCGGTTTGCCGTACTCGTGCGGCGGTGGCCGGCGGGCACGTCGAAAGACACCGATATCGTGCGCGAGTCGATGCTTCTTGGTCTCGCAGGAGGGCCGCCACTCACTCCTGCAAAAACGGCGAAGATCCGAGCGGCGCTTCCCACTTTTTCGTCGGCGTCGCAAACCTCGCCCCGGCAGACGCGCTTTGCCGTACTCGTGCGACGGTCGCCGGCGAGCACGTCGAAATACGCCGATATCGTGCCCGAATCGGCCCCGTTTCGCTTCGCCGGAGTGCCAGCACTCGCTCGGCCAAAGACGACGAACATCCGAGCGACGGTTCCCACTATTGCGTACGCGTCGCGAACCCCGCCCCGGCAGACGCGGTTTGCCGTACTCGTGCGGCGGTGGCCGGCGGGCACGTCGAAAGACGCCGATATCGTGCACGAATTGGCGCTCCTTGGCTTCACCGGAGTGCCAGCACTCACTCGGCCAAAAACGGCGAACATCCGAGCAGCGGTACCCACTTAGCCGTCGGCATCCCGAACTCCGCGCCGGCTGACGCGGTTGCCGAGCTCGTGCGACTAGCGACCGCGAACGCGTCTCGCGACGCCGCTTTCGTGCGCGGCTCCCATTGCGACCTGGGTTACCCGAGCTCGACCAGCAAAAAAGAAGGTCGAAAATTTTTTTTTTTTTTTCTGCGTCTGCCGGGGTGCCCCTATAATAGCAGCGATAAGCACCCAGACCGCCGTGTGTCGCTCGCCCCGGCTGACGTGGTTTTTCGTACTCCTGCAGCGGTCGCCGTCACGCACGTCCAAATACGCCACTTTCGTGGGCGCATTCGCGCTCTTTCGCGTCGCCGGAGTGCCAGCACTCACTCTGCCAAAAACGGCCAACATCCGAGCGGCGGTTCCCACTTTTGCGTCGGCGTCGTAAACCCCGCCCCGGCAGACGCGGTTTGCCCTACTCGTGCGACGGTCGCCGGCGAGCGCGTCGAAAGACGCCGATATCGTGCGCTAATTGGCGCTCCTTGGCTTCTCCGGAGTGCCGCCACTCACTCCTCCAAAAACGGCGAAGATCCGAGCGGCGTTCTCCACTTTCGCATCGGCGTCCCGAACTCCGCCCGGGCTGACGCGGTTTACCGTACTCGTGCGACGGTCGCCGGCGGGCACGTCGAAAGACGCCGATATCGTGCCGTAATCGGCCCCGTTTGGCTTCGCCCGAGTGCCAGCACTCACTCGGCCAAAAACGGCGAACATCCGAGCAGCGTTTCCCACTTTCGCATCGGCGTCCCGAAGCCCGCCCCGGCAGACGCGGTTTGCCCTACTCGAGCGACGGTCGCCGGCGATCACGTCGAAAGGCGCCGAATTCGTGCACGAATCGATGCTTCTTGGTCTCGCAGGAGGGCCGCCACTCACTCCTGCAAAAACGGCGAAGATCCGAGTTGCGCTTCCCACTTTTTCGTCGGCGTCCCGAACTACGCCCCGGCTGACGCGGTTTACCGTACTCGTGCGACGGTCGCCGGCGGGCACTTCAAAATACGCCGATTTCGTGGGCGCATTCACGCTGTTTCGCTTCCCCGGAGTGCCAACACTCACTCTGCCGAAAGCGGCGATCATCCGAGCGGCGGTTCCCACTTTTGCGTCGGCTTCGCAAACGGCGCCCCGGCAGACGCGCTCGTGCGACGTACTCGTGCGACGGTCGCCGGCGAGCACGTCGAAAGACGCCGATATCGTGCTCGAATCGACCCCGTTTCGCTTCGCCGGAGTGCTGCCAGTCACGGCGCAGAAAACGGCGAACAAGTGTTTTTTTTTTTTTTTTTCCTAGAATTTGTGTTATAGAAGGCACATTTGATATCGGACGATAATTTTCAACTTTATCACGCGCACCGATTTTCGTGTAGAGGTTTGCAAGTTTATGGGAATTTCTCCACTTGGAATAATGCGATTTAGTAGTACTACGAGAACTTCATGGATGTACTCAAGGGTACGGGGCAAGTCAGTTACGTCAACACCTGCAGATTTTTTACACTTCAAACTGAAAATTGTTGGTTGTGAGTCCTCGTGTGATATTAAAGGCCGATTCGCTAACACATAGAACAAAGAAAGAAAGGAAGAAAAAACGCCCGCGCTCGCTCAAGAAACCTGGGTTCGCAACAAGTGGCAACAACAAGCAACCGAGCGAGTGCGCCAAAACCCGTGGCGGCCGAACAAACGCGAAGTCCCAACCGCGTCAGCCGGGGCGGCACGGGACAGGAAAAATCACTTCAGCCGGGGCGGCGGGGCACCGAATAAACCTCGTCACCTCGTCGCAGGATAAAAGAGGAAACAAAAAGTCTAAACAGCGTCTGCTGGAGCGAATGCGTAATAAAACAACAACAACAACAAAAAAAAAAAAACACCCGCGCTCAAGAAGTCTGCAATCACCACAAAAGGCGACTGTGACCGAGCAGCGTCAGCCGGGGCCGTGCGGAAACGGAAAAACCGCGACTACCGGGGCGTCGAGGCACCGAAAAATCCACTTCAGCCGCGGCGAAAAAAAAAACAAAAAGAAAGACGGAGGGGGGGGGGGGGAACCACGTCTGCCGGGGCGAAGGAAAAAAAAAAAACGCGTCTGCCGGGGCGAGCCCGGGTGCGGCACCACCGGGAAAACTGTGGCAAACAGACATGGCGATCGAGTGAGTGGGCCGCCAGCCAGGCTCAGCCAAAAAGTGCAAAGTCCGAACTGCGTCAGCCGGGGCGGCAAAAACCACGTCAGCCGGGGCGGCGCAAAAAACCGCGTCTGCCGGGGCGGCACGAAACCGCGTCAGCCGGGGCGGCGCGAAAACTGCGTCAGCCGGGGCGAAAGAAAAAAAAAAAAAAAACGCGTCTGCCGGGGCGAGCCCGGGTGCGGCACCACCGGGAAAACTGTGGCAAACAGACATGGCGATCGAGTGAGTGGGCCGCCAGCCAGGCACAGCCGAAAAGTGCAAAGTCCGAACCGTGTCAGCCGGGGCGGCAAAAAACCGCGTCAGCCGGGGCGGCGCAAAAAACCGCGTCTGCCGGGGCGGCACGAAACCGCGTCAGCCGGGGCGGCGCGAAAACTGCGTCAGCCGGGGCGAGCCCGGGTGCGGCACCACCGGGAAAACTGTGGCAAACAGACATGGCGATCGAGTGAGTGGGCCGCCAGCCAGGCTCAGCCAAAAAGTGCCAAGTCCGAACTGCGTCAGCCGGGGCGGCAAAAAACCGCGTCAGCCGGGGCGGCGCAAAAAACCGCGTCTGCCGGGGCGGCGCGAAAACCGCGTCTGCCGGGGCGGCGCGAAAACTGCGTCAGCCGGGGCGAAAGAAAAAAAAAACGCGTCTGCCGGGGCGAGCCCGGGTGCGGCACCACCGGGAAAACTGTGGCAAACAGACATGGCGATCGAGTGAGTGGGCCGCCAGCAAGGCTCAGCCAAAAAGTGCTAAGTCCGAACTGCGTCAGCTGGGGCGGCAAAAAACCGCGTCTGCCGGGGCGGCACGAAACCGCGTCAGCCGGGGCGGCGCGAAAACCGCGTCTGCCGGGGCGGCACGAAACCGCGTCAGCCGGGGCGGCGCGAAAACTGCGTCAGCCGGGGCGAGCCCGGGTGCGGCACCACCGGGAAAACTGTGGCAAACAGACATGGCGATCGAGTGAGTGGGCCGCCAGCCAGGCACAGCCGAAAAGTGCTAAGTCCGAACTGCGTCAGCCGGGGCGGCAAAAACCGCGTCAGCCGGGGCGGCGCGAAAACCGCGTCTGCCGGGGCGGCACGAAACCGCGTCAGCCGGGGCGGCGCGAAAACTGCGTCAGCCGGGGCGAGCCCGGGTGCGGCACCACCGGGAAAACTGTGGCTAACAGACATGGCGATCGAGTGAGTGGGCCACCAGCCAGGCTCAGCCAAAAAGTGCTAAGTCCGAACTGCGTCAGCCGGGGCGGCAAAAACCGCGTCAGCCGGGGCGGCGCAAAAAACCGCGTCTGCCGGGGCGGCACGAAACCGCGTCAGCCGGGGCGGCGCGAAAACTGCGTCAGCCGGGGCGAAAGAAAAAAAAAAAACGCGTCTGCCGGGGCGAGCCCGGGTGCGGCACCACCGGGAAAACTGTGGCAAACAGACATGGCGATCGAGTGAGTGGGCCGCCAGCCAGGCACAGCCGAAAAGTGCCAAGTCCGAACTGCGTCAGCCGGGGCGGCAAAAAACCGCGTCAGCCGGGGCGGCGCAAAAAACCGCGTCTGCCGGGGCGGCACGAAACCGCGTCAGCCGGGGCGGCGCGAAAACTGCGTCAGCCGGGGCGAGCCCGGGTGCGGCACCACCGGGAAAACTGTGGCAAACAGACATGGCGATCGAGTGAGTGGGCCGCCAGCCAGGCTCAGCCAAAAAGTGCCAAGTCCGAACTGCGTCAGCCGGGGCGGCGCAAAAAACCGCGTCTGCCGGGGCGGCGCGAAAACCGCGTCTGCCGGGGCGGCGCGAAAACTGCGTCAGCCGGGGCGAAAGAAAAAAAAAACGCGTCTGCCGGGGCGAGCCCGGGTGCGGCACCACCGGGAAAACTGTGGCAAACAGACATGGCGATCGAGTGAGTGGGCCGCCAGCAAGGCTCAGCCAAAAAGTGCCAAGTCCGAACTGCGTCAGCCGGGGCGGCAAAAAACCGCGTCTGCCGGGGCGGCACGAAACCGCGTCAGCCGGGGCGGCGCGAAAACCGCGTCTGCCGGGGCGGCACGAAACCGCGTCAGCCGGGGCGAGCCCGGGTGCGGCACCACCGGGAAAACTGTGGCAAACAGACATGGCGATCGAGTGAGTGGG
>NW_027464915.1:105000-117500 GCF_043290135.1 Rhipicephalus microplus
TCGGCCAAACAGTGGCCAAGAAGGGCGCTTTTCAGCGCACGCTTGGACTCCAAAACTCTGCCGCGCCTTTTTCGGCTGCCGCAAATCGAGCAAACGGTGTGTTTCGGACGGCGTTTCGCTTCCGCTACTTGCGAGTGCTTTCGTGGTCCACCCCTCTATAAATACTCGGGAGGCGTCGAAGCCGGTTCTCCAAGCCGGACCCGTAGGTATCGTTGTGTGCTCGCTCTCATTGGCCCGCCTAACCAGAAAATGCCTGCGGTACACCCATTTGGATAAGAGTGCACGCAGATGCGGGCCTCGACGGCTACACATTTCCTCGGGCGGCCGCCTCCCGGCCTCCGTGGAGCGCGGGATGCACGGTCCCATCGACAAGCCTCTCCCGTTTTTACCGTGGCGTCGCGGTTCACCACGGCGGGCGGGTCGGTCTCCTCCGCATAAAAAGGGGGACCCCCGCTTTTTGTTCCACGAAATCGCACAAGCTTTTTTCGCATCCACGGTTTGCCACCGCACACCAAAATGCCGATCCGGCTGCCTACTTTAGCCAACAGGTGGAGCCAGGCGCGCCGTACTTGCGCGGCACTTCCCACGTCCACCGAAGTCGGTGCCAAGGACCACTTTCGGCGCCGGAGCCGCGTACGAGCCTACTCGAGGCGGAAGAACGAAGCCAGCAAGGGCCTGGCCGCAAGTGCGTTCAATTGTCGGGACGTCCAAGTCCCTCGTTCTTCCGTGCTTCCTCTTTCGGCAAGTCGTTGCGGCACCTTCCCAAAGCGCGCAGACCCGCTAATCGCGACGAGCGCGACGTGGCCGTGCCGCCTTTCCCTCGGCAGCAAGCAAAACGCCTGGCAACGTCGACGCTCCCCTAACCGCGATCTCGCACCGTGTTTCGTGTGGCGAATTCAAAAGCCGGCCGGCGCTGCTGCAACCATTACGGTCGGTACGCATACGCCGCGGAGGGCGGGACGGTCATCGGAGCGTGCGGTTCCTCCATCGAGTACTGCGCACCTCGGCCGTCGCATCGCCGTGCCATGACCGGCCGCGCGTCAACGCGAACCGGTGCCAGCGAGATCCCTCGCCTGCAAGAACCGACCGGCAGCCTCCGTCACCCGAGGACGCGGAGGCGCTTGCCGCGGACGGCGGGACGGTATGCACTGGTGCACAGCGGACCCGTCACATCGCCAGTTCCTTGACCGACCGCCGACGCTTGTGCCGTTCCTCTCGTACTTGGCAGTCGCCGCGCGATTGTCGGGTCTCGTTCTTGCACGCTCGAACGGTCGGGAGGGCACTCGGCTGGCGTTTCGGGAACGCGCAGCCTCGCCTTCTACCGACGTAACCACGACTCGCCGTTCGCGCTCCGCCGCTCCTGTTTACAGTACTAGGCGGTCCCGCAGCGGTCGGGTCGCGCATTTCGAGCGCTTCGAGCCACGGTGCAGTGGCGGGTCGAAAGCCGACCTATGAGTGCGTTGCGCCGTTTGTACCCGCGTCCGCCACCTGGCCGACCGTCCAAGGTCGCGGTGTTGGCGTCCGCTGGGCGCAACAATTTGTCACGGGGTGCCGCTCCACATTCAGGCAGCCCCGTGGGGAAAAGCCGACCCCGCGTCCAAACGGGGTCAGCGGCAGAAAGTGTCGGGCGCAGACGCAGCTGAGGCGCTCACCCTTCACAATCCGTTAATGATCCTTCCGCAGGTTCACCTACGGAAACCTTGTTACGACTTTTACTTCCTCTAAATGATCAAGTTTGGTCATCTTTCCAACAGACCGGCGCAACCGAAAGGCCGCGCCGGACATCGGTCCGAAGACCTCACTAAATCATTCAATCGGTAGTAGCGACGGGCGGTGTGTACAAAGGGCAGGGACGTAATCAACGCGAGCTTATGACTCGCGCTTACTGGGAATTCCTCGTTCAAGGGGAACAATTGCAAGCCCCTATCCCAATCACGAAAGAAGTTCCACGGGTTACCCAGTCTTTTCAGACAGGGATAAAGACACGCTGCTTCCTTCAGTGTAGCGCGCGTGCGGCCCCGGACATCTAAGGGCATCACAGACCTGTTATTGCTCTGTTTCGTGCGGCTAGGAGCCGCTTGTCCCTCTAAGAAGGTTGTAAGGTGCTGGGAACCCCGCACCTATTTAATAGGCTAGAGTCTCGTTCGTTATCGGAATTAACCAGACAAATCGCTCCACCAACTAAGAACGGCCATGCACCACCATCCACCGAATCAAGAAAGAGCTCTCAATCTGTCAATCCTCCCAGTGTCCGGGCCGGGTAAGTTTTCCCGTGTTGAGTCAAATTAAGCCGCAGGCTCCACTCCTGGTGGTGCCCTTCCGTCAATTCCTTTAAGTTTCAGCTTTGCAACCATACTTCCCCCGGAACCCAAATACTTTGGTTTCCCGGAAGCTGCCCGCCGAGTCATTTGAGTAACTCAGGCGGATCGCTGGTTGGCATCGTTTATGGTCAGAACTAGGGCGGTATCTGATCGCCTTCGAACCTCTGACTTTCGTTCTTGATCAATGAAAACATTCTTGGCAAATGCTTTCGCAGTAGTTCGTCTTGCGACGGTCCAAGAATTTCACCTCTAGCGCCGCAATACGAATGCCCCCGTCCGTCCCTCTTAATCATTACCTCGTATTCCAAAAACCAACAGAACAGAAACGAGGTCTTGTTCTATTATTCCATGCAAGTTTATTCAGGCGACTCGCCTGCGTTGAGCACTCTAATTTTTTCAAAGTAAAAGCACCGGCCATCTCGAGGCACACAATGAAGTGCACCAAGAAAGAACCGGCATGATGTTCAGTCCGAGCCGTCGCATCGGGTAGATGCACTACTCGTCTGGAACTGAGATCCAACTACGAGCTTTTTAACCGCAGCAGCTTTAGTATACGCTATTGGAGCTGGAATTACCGCGGCTGCTGGCACCAGACTTGCCCTCCAATTGATCCTCGTTAAAGGATTTAGAGTGTACTCATTTCAATTACGGGGCCTCAAAAGAGTCCCGTATTGTTATTTTTCGTCACTACCTCCCCGTGCCGGGAGTGGGTAATTTGCGCGCCTGCTGCCTTCCTTGGATGTGGTAGCCGTTTCTCAGGCTCCCTCTCCGGAATCGAACCCTGATTCTCCGTTACCCGTAACAACCATGGTAAGCAAGTAACCTACCATCGAAAGTTGATAAGGCAGACACTTGAAAGAAACGTCGCCGGCTCGTGGCCATGCGATCAGCACAAAGTTATCCAGAGTCACCACACAATACGGGCCGAAACCCGATCGATCTTGGTCTAATAAAAGCACCCGTTACCCAAAGGGCTCCAGGCTCACTGCATGTATTAGCTCTAGAATTGCCACAGTTATCCAAGTAGGAAGAAACGATCTAAGGAACCATAACTGATTTAATGAGCCATTCGCGGTTTCGCCTTATTTCGGCATGTACTTAGACATGCATGGCTTAATCTTTGAGACAAGCATATGATTACTGGCAGGATCAACCAGGTAATCGTTCGACTGCGCGTCCGTCCTCGCCCTCGGCGGGCCGGACGCAGTCTGTGTGCGGCGGAGGCCACCTTCAGGCGCCCCAACACGCTTATTTTGCACTCCGAGATGACGGCGTTCGAGCTCGCTACGGCACAACCTTCCCGAAAGACGAGTGGGAGCCGTGCGGCAAGAAGCACGTTCATGCTCGCTCTTTTTCGTTGCATCGACTCGGTCGCGCCGTGCGGGTTGCCCAAGCCCGCTGCACTGTCGGTGGACCGGCCGGAACTAGCAACGGAGCCGAGACTGCAAAGCCGCCAGACGACGGGTCACGCCCGCGTCTTCGGCGCTTTCGCATCTGAATCGCCCGAGGACGACACGGAACACACCTCGATATCGTGGTAAAACGGCACCGTCCGACAACCAGCCCCTAACGCATCAAGCGGATGAGGCTGCAGACGACTGCCGTGGATTCCCCTGGAGCAGACCCGAGGACACGCTTGACGAGGCCGAAGCCCGCCGCATATCAGACACCCGGTCGCTTTCGCGTACGCCGCTCACGAGAACCCCCACATAATAGCAGCGATAAGTACCCAGACCTCCTTGGGCCCTAATACGAGCGTACTCGAGAAAATTTCACCGCGGGTGTGCCCCGAAACGTGTGGCATGTTGAGCGTGCCACAAGTCTACGTCGCTCTCAAACCCGCCGAGGTCGTAGAATTTGCGACCCTACTCACGAAATTCCCACCGAGGATACGGCCGCAAACGTACCGCACCTTGGGTAGGCCACGAGTTTGTGCAACACTACGCTGACGGCACAGCACCGAGGTCGTGCGCGCACGCACGGGAAAATTCCGCCGCGGTTTCTGCCGAAAACGTGAGGCACCACGACTCTCCGCAAGTTCGCGTCGACTGCGAAAGACCGAAGTCGTGAACGACGTGTCCGCTACTCGCCGCCGACACGCTGGACACCAAACGTACAACGACTCGACGGCGTCGTAGAGGCCCACGACGCGGTTTTCCTTAACGACGTCTCGGCGTGGCACCGACAGGTTAGAACGGCCGACCAACGTTCCCTGTCCGCCGTTCGGCTCAGTCGAAGGGCTCGGCGACTTCGGCAACGCTGCGAAGCCGCACGGTGACGCACGCCATGTCCCCATTTTTTTTTTTCTTTCTGCGTCTGCCGGGGTGCCCCTATAATAGCAGCGATAAGCACCCAGACCGCCGTGGGTCGCTCGCCCCGGCTGACGTGGTTTTTCGTACTCCTGCGGCGGTCGCCGTCAAGCACGTCCAAATACGCTACTTTCGTGGGCGCATTCACGCTCTTTCGCTTCGCCGGAGTGCCAGCACTCACTCTGCCAAAAACGGCGAACATCCGAGCGGCGGTTCCCACTTTTGCGTCGGCGTCGCAAACCCCGCCCCGGCAGACGAGGTTTGCCGTACTCGTGCGACGGTGGCCGGCGGGCACGTCGAAAGACGCCGATATCGTGCGCGAATTGGCGCACCTTGGCTTCACCGGAGTGCCGCCACTGACTCCTCCAAAAACGGCGAAGATCCGAGCGGCGCTTCCCACTTTCGCATCGGCGTCCCGAACTCCGCCCCGGCTGACGCGGTTTACCGTACTCGTGCGACGGTCGCCGGCGAGCACGTGGAAAGACGCCGATATCGTGCCCGAATCGGCTCCGTTCGGCTTCGCCGGAGTGCCAGCACTGGCTCGGCGAAAGACGACGAACATCCGAGCGACGGTTCTCACTATTGCGTACGCGTCGCAAACCCCGCCCCGGCAGACGCACTTTGCCGTACTCGTGCGACGGTCGCCGGCGAGCACGTAGAAAGACGCCGATATCGTGCCGGAATCGGCCCCGTTTGGCTTCGCCGGAGTGCCAGCACTCACTCGGCCACAAACGGCGAACATCCGAGCGGCGGTTCCCACTTAGCCGTCGGCGTCCCGAACTCCGCCCCGGCAGACGCGGTTGCCGAGCTCGTGCGACTAGCGACCGCGAAGCCGTCTCGCGACGCCGCTTTCGTGCGCGGCTCCCACTGCGACCTGGGTCACCCGAGGTCGACGAGCAAAAAAGAATGTCGAAAAAAATTTTTTTTTTTTTTTGCGTCTGCCGGGGTGCCCCTATAATAGCAGCGATAAGCACCCAGACCGCCATGGGTCGCTCGCCCCGGCTGACGTGGTTTTTCGTTTTCCTGCGGTGGTCGTCGTCAAGCACGTCCAAACACGCCACTTTCGTGGGCGCATTCGCGCTCTTTCGCTTCGCCGGAGTGCCAGCACTCACTCTGCCAAAAACGGCGAACATCCGAGCGGCGGTTCCCACTTTTGCGTCGGCGTCGCAAACCCCGCCCCGGCAGACGAGGTTTGCCGTACTCGTGCGACGGTGGCCGGCGGGCACGTCGAAAGACGCCGATATCGTGCGCGAATTGGCGCACCTTGGCTTCACCGGAGTGCCGCCACTGACTCCTCCAAAAACGGCGAAGATCCGAGCGGCGCTTCCCACTTTCGCATCGGCGTCCCGAACTCCGCCCCGGCTGACGCGGTTTACCGTACTCGTGCGACGGTCGCCGGCGAGCACGTGGAAAGACGCCGATATCGTGCCCGAATCGGCTCCGTTCGGCTTCGCCGGATTGCCAGCACTGGCTCGGCGAAAGACGACGAACATCCGAGCGACGGTTCTCACTATTGCGTACGCGTCGCAAACCCCGCCCCGGCAGACGCACTTTGCCGTACTCGTGCGACGGTCGCCGGCGAGCACGTAGAAAGACGCCGATATCGTGCCGGAATCGGCCCCGTTTGGCTTCGCCGGAGTGCCAGCACTCACTCGGCCACAAACGGCGAACATCCGAGCGGCGGTTCCCACTTAGCCGTCGGCGTCCCGAACTCCGCCCCGGCAGACGCGGTTGCCGAGCTCGTGCGACTAGCGACCGCGAAGCCGTCTCGCGACGCCGCTTTCGTGCGCGGCTCCCACTGCGACCTGGGTCACCCGAGGTCGACGAGCAAAAAAGAATGTCGAAAAAAATTTTTTTTTTTTTTTTGCGTCTGCCGGGGTGCCCCTATAATAGCAGCGATAAGCACCCAGACCGCCATGGGTCGCTCGCCCCGGCTGACGTGGTTTTTCGTTTTCCTGCGGTGGTCGTCGTCAAGCACGTCCAAACACGCCACTTTCGTGGGCGCATTCGCGCTCTTTCGCTTCGCCGGAGTGCCAGCACTCACTCTGCCAAAAACGGCGAACATCCTAGTGGCGGTTCCCACTTTTGCGTCGGCGTCGCCAACCCCGCCCCGGCATACGCGGTTTGCCGTACTCGTGCGGCGGTGGCCGGCGGGCACGTCGAAAGACACCGATATCGTGCGCGAGTCGATGCTTCTTGGTCTCGCAGGAGGGCCGCCACTCACTCCTGCAAAAACGGCGAAGATCCGAGCGGCGCTTCCCACTTTTTCGTCGGCGTCGCAAACCTCGCCCCGGCAGACGCGCTTTGCCGTACTCGTGCGACGGTCGCCGGCGAGCACGTCGAAATACGCCGATATCGTGCCCGAATCGGCCCCGTTTCGCTTCGCCGGAGTGCCAGCACTCGCTCGGCCAAAGACGACGAACATCCGAGCGACGGTTCCCACTATTGCGTACGCGTCGCGAACCCCGCCCCGGCAGACGCGGTTTGCCGTACTCGTGCGGCGGTGGCCGGCGGGCACGTCGAAAGACCGCCGATATCGTGCACGAATTGGCGCTCCTTGGCTTCAACCGGAGTGCCAGCACTCACTCGGCCAAAAACGGCGAACATCCGAGCAGCGGTACCCACTTAGCCCGTCGGCATCCCGAACTCCGCGCCGGCTGACGCGGTTGCCGAGCTCGTGCGACTAGCGACCGCGAACGCGTCTCGCGACGCCGCTTTCGTGCGCGGCTCCCATTGCGACCTGGGTTACCCGAGCTCGACCAGCAAAAAAGAAGGTCGAAAATTTTTTTTTTTTTCTGCGTCTGCCGGGGTGCCCCTATAATAGCAGCGATAAGCACCCAGACCGCCGTGTGTCGCTCGCCCCGGCTGACGTGGTTTTTCGTACTCCTGCAGCGGTCGCCGTCACGCACGTCCAAATACGCCACTTTCGTGGGCGCATTCGCGCTCTTTCGCGTCGCCGGAGTGCCAGCACTCACTCTGCCAAAAACGGCCAACATCCGAGCGGCGGTTCCCACTTTTGCGTCGGCGTCGTAAACCCCGCCCCGGCAGACGCGGTTTGCCCTACTCGTGCGACGGTCGCCGGCGAGCGCGTCGAAAGACGCCGATATCGTGCGCTAATTGGCGCTCCTTGGCTTCTCCGGAGTGCCGCCACTCACTCCTCCAAAAACGGCGAAGATCCGAGCGGCGTTCTCCACTTTCGCATCGGCGTCCCGAACTCCGCCCGGGCTGACGCGGTTTACCGTACTCGTGCGACGGTCGCCGGCGGGCACGTCGAAAGACGCCGATATCGTGCCGTAATCGGCCCCGTTTGGCTTCGCCCGTGTGCCAGCACTCACTCGGCCAAAAACGGCGAACATCCGAGCAGCGTTTCCCACTTTCGCATCGGCGTCCCGAAGCCCGCCCCGGCAGACGCGGTTTGCCCTACTCGAGCGACGGTCGCCGGCGATCACGTCGAAAGGCGCCGAATTCGTGCACGAATCGATGCTTCTTGGTCTCGCAGGAGGGCCGCCACTCACTCCTGCAAAAACGGCGAAGATCCGAGTTGCGCTTCCCACTTTTTCGTCGGCGTCCCGAACTACGCCCCGGCTGACGCGGTTTACCGTACTCGTGCGACGGTCGCCGGCGGGCACTTCAAAATACGCCGATTTCGTGGGCGCATTCACGCTGTTTCGCTTCCCCGGAGTGCCAACACTCACTCTGCCGAAAGCGGCGATCATCCGAGCGGCGGTTCCCACTTTTGCGTCGGCTTCGCAAACGGCGCCCCGGCAGACGCGCTCGTGCGACGTACTCGTGCGACGGTCGCCGGCGAGCACGTCGAAAGACGCCGATATCGTGCTCGAATCGACCCCGTTTCGCTTCGCCGGAGTGCTGCCAGTCACGGCGCAGAAAACGGCGAACAAGTGTTTTTTTTTTTTTTTTTCCTAGAATTTGTGTTATAGAAGGCACATTTGATATCGGACGATAATTTTCAACTTTATCACGCGCACCGATTTTCGTGTAGAGGTTTGCAAGTTTATGGGAATTTCTCCACTTGGAATAATGCGATTTAGTAGTACTACGAGAACTTCATGGATGTACTCAAGGGTACGGGGCAAGTCAGTTACGTCAACACCTGCAGATTTTTTACACTTCAAACTGAAAATTGTTGGTTGTGAGTCCTCGTGTGATATTAAAGGCCGATTCGCTAACACATAGAACAAAGAAAGAAAGGAAGAAAAAACGCCCGCGCTCGCTCAAGAAACCTGGGTTCGCAACAAGTGGCAACAACAAGCAACCGAGCGAGTGCGCCAAAACCCGTGGCGGCCGAACAAACGCGAAGTCCCAACCGCGTCAGCCGGGGCGGCACGGGACAGGAAAAATCACTTCAGCCGGGGCGGCGGGGCACCGAATAAACCTCGTCACCTCGTCGCAGGATAAAAGAGGAAACAAAAAGTCTAAACAGCGTCTGCTGGAGCGAATGCGTAATAAAACAACAACAACAACAAAAAAAAAAAACACCCGCGCTCAAGAAGTCTGCAATCACCACAAAAGGCGACTGTGACCGAGCAGCGTCAGCCGGGGCCGTGCGGAAACGGAAAAACCGCGACTACCGGGGCGTCGAGGCACCGAAAAATCCACTTCAGCCGCGGCGAAAAAAAAAAACAAAAAGAAAGACGGAGGGGGGGGGGGGGAACCACGTCTGCCGGGGCGAAGGAAAAAAAAAAAACGCGTCTGCCGGGGCGAGCCCGGGTGCGGCACCACCGGGAAAACTGTGGCAAACAGACATGGCGATCGAGTGAGTGGGCCGCCAGCCAGGCTCAGCCAAAAAGTGCAAAGTCCGAACTGCGTCAGCCGGGGCGGCAAAAACCACGTCAGCCGGGGCGGCGCAAAAAACCGCGTCTGCCGGGGCGGCACGAAACCGCGTCAGCCGGGGCGGCGCGAAAACTGCGTCAGCCGGGGCGAAAGAAAAAAAAAAAAAAAAACGCGTCTGCCGGGGCGAGCCCGGGTGCGGCACCACCGGGAAAACTGTGGCAAACAGACATGGCGATCGAGTGAGTGGGCCGCCAGCCAGGCACAGCCGAAAAGTGCAAAGTCCGAACCGTGTCAGCCGGGGCGGCAAAAAACCGCGTCAGCCGGGGCGGCGCAAAAAACCGCGTCTGCCGGGGCGGCACGAAACCGCGTCAGCCGGGGCGGCGCGAAAACTGCGTCAGCCGGGGCGAGCCCGGGTGCGGCACCACCGGGAAAACTGTGGCAAACAGACATGGCGATCGAGTGAGTGGGCCGCCAGCCAGGCTCAGCCAAAAAGTGCCAAGTCCGAACTGCGTCAGCCGGGGCGGCAAAAAACCGCGTCAGCCGGGGCGGCGCAAAAAACCGCGTCTGCCGGGGCGGCGCGAAAACCGCGTCTGCCGGGGCGGCGCGAAAACTGCGTCAGCCGGGGCGAAAGAAAAAAAAAAACGCGTCTGCCGGGGCGAGCCCGGGTGCGGCACCACCGGGAAAACTGTGGCAAACAGACATGGCGATCGAGTGAGTGGGCCGCCAGCAAGGCTCAGCCAAAAAGTGCTAAGTCCGAACTGCGTCAGCTGGGGCGGCAAAAAACCGCGTCTGCCGGGGCGGCACGAAACCGCGTCAGCCGGGGCGGCGCGAAAACCGCGTCTGCCGGGGCGGCACGAAACCGCGTCAGCCGGGGCGGCGCGAAAACTGCGTCAGCCGGGGCGAGCCCGGGTGCGGCACCACCGGGAAAACTGTGGCAAACAGACATGGCGATCGAGTGAGTGGGCCGCCAGCCAGGCACAGCCGAAAAGTGCTAAGTCCGAACTGCGTCAGCCGGGGCGGCAAAAACCGCGTCAGCCGGGGCGGCGCGAAAACCGCGTCTGCCGGGGCGGCACGAAACCGCGTCAGCCGGGGCGGCGCGAAAACTGCGTCAGCCGGGGCGAGCCCGGGTGCGGCACCACCGGGAAAACTGTGGCTAACAGACATGGCGATCGAGTGAGTGGGCCACCAGCCAGGCTCAGCCAAAAAGTGCTAAGTCCGAACTGCGTCAGCCGGGGCGGCAAAAACCGCGTCAGCCGGGGCGGCGCAACAAAACCGCGTCTGCCGGGGCGGCACGAAACCGCGTCAGCCGGGGCGGCGCGAAAACTGCGTCAGCCGGGGCGAAAGAAAAAAAAAAAACGCGTCTGCCGGGGCGAGCCCGGGTGCGGCACCACCGGGAAAACTGTGGCAAACAGACATGGCGATCGAGTGAGTGGGCCGCCAGCCAGGCACAGCCGAAAAGTGCCAAGTCCGAACTGCGTCAGCCGGGGCGGCAAAAAACCGCGTCAGCCGGGGCGGCGCAAAAAACCGCGTCTGCCGGGGCGGCACGAAACCGCGTCAGCCGGGGCGGCGCGAAAACTGCGTCAGCCGGGGCGAGCCCGGGTGCGGCACCACCGGGAAAACTGTGGCAAACAGACATGGCGATCGAGTGAGTGGGCCGCCAGCCAGGCTCAGCCAAAAAGTGCCAAGTCCGAACTGCGTCAGCCGGGGCGGCGCAAAAAACCGCGTCTGCCGGGGCGGCGCGAAAACCGCGTCTGCCGGGGCGGCGCGAAAACTGCGTCAGCCGGGGCGAAAGAAAAAAAAAACGCCGGGGCGAGCCCGGGTGCGGCACCACCGGGAAAACTGTGGCAAACAGACATGGCGATCGAGTGAGTGGGCCGCCAGCAAGGCTCAGCCAAAAAGTGCCAAGTCCGAACTGCGTCAGCCGGGGCGGCAAAAAACCGCGTCTGCCGGGGCGGCACGAAACCGCGTCAGCCGGGGCGGCGCGAAAACCGCGTCTGCCGGGGCGGCACGAAACCGCGTCAGCCGGGGCGAGCCCGGGTGCGGCACCACCGGGAAAACTGTGGCAAACAGACATGGCGATCGAGTGAGTGGGCCGCCAGCCAGGCACAGCCGAAAAGTGCTAAGTCCGAACTGCGTCAGCCGGGGCGGCAAAAACCGCGTCAGCCGGGGCGGCGCAAAAACCGCGTCTGCCGGGGCGAATGCAAAAAAAACAAAGAAAAAAGCCCGCGCTTAATCAAAAGAAAACAAAGAAAAAAGCTTGCGCTTAATCAAAAGAAAACAAACAAAAAAAGTTCGCGCTTAAGCCTGGCGGTGGAACCACCGGGGCAAACAGACCTGGCGATCGAGTGAGTGGGCCGCCAGCCGGGGTGAGCCAAAAAGTGCAAAGTCGGAACCGCGTCAGCCGGGGCGGCGCGAAAACCGCGTCAGCCGGGGCGGCGCAAAAACTGCGTCAGCCGGGGCGGCACGGAAAAACGAAAACCGCGTCAGCCGGGGCGGCACGGAAAAACGAAAACCACGTCAGCCGGGGCGACATCAAAATGAGGAAAAAAAAAAAAACTGCCTTAGGACACCTGCGTACACTTTCATGCGTTTGGGCATATCTCTCTGTAACACGCGCGCCCCTCGTTACGCGCGGCACTCTGTTTTCTCCGACACCCATATTTCGGCGGCATGTGGCACGCGCGCCCGTCCCTACGCACGGCACACCGCAGTGCTTTCTCGATATTTTTCTTTTCCTCCAACACCGTCATCTATAGGCTTTTAGTGACCTGTTGCTCGTGGCAAAAGTTCGCTAGCTCTGACACCTCTTGCATGCGCACCGTTTTTGCGCACGGTGCTATGCCGCAAAGCACGGCAGTCGCATGCGTTTCTCTCAGGCACCTCTTTTTTGACACAACGCTGTGGTGCTTAGAAACACACCCGCCGCTTTTGCGCACAGAACTCCACCGTACAGCACGGTAGTCACGTTTGTTCCACACGAACAGCAGTGTGCTTCGTGCTACGACACTTTGAAAGCTTTTTCTTCCGAGTCTCGACCGCGCTGTTCCTTTCGTACTTGGCGCGGTTTTGGGACCAGCTT
>NW_027464915.1:122500-131393 GCF_043290135.1 Rhipicephalus microplus
TATGCTTAAATTCAGCGGGTTGTCTCGCCTGATCTGAGGTCGACAGCGGATACATTCGCTTCCATCAACTTCCTGCACGACCGCGTGCGCTCGCCCTACCAAGTGCGCCCGCAACCCTGTACAGGGCCACTTCTTCACAAGGCTGGCAATCGGCTTCCCCGCTGCACGCGTGCGGCGCACAACCGGTGTGACGTGGAAGTGACGGGACACGTTCGTAAACCCATCGCGAACCGAGTACGACGCCCTACCAAGTGCGCCCGCAACCCTGTACAGGGTCACATCTTCACAAGGCTGGCAAGCGGCATTCCGCTGCGCGCGTGCGTCGTCCGAGCAGTTGCGTGATAAACGACCGTGTCGAAAGCCCAAACACCGCCGAGGCCAGTCGCCGCCGCCGCAAGGGCAGCCACGCAGCCTGGCGAGAGGCATCGTCTCGTGTAGCGTCGCCCCCGCCCCAACTGGAGTGGCCCAGTTTTTTGAACGGGACGGGAACTGCGAAGCACTTAGACCGACGGCGGACTACGACGAGAACGCCTTAAGCTTCGCCAACGTTTCGCCAACTCGTGCGGGAGACTTTTTCCGCTTCGCGGCAAGTCGTCGCGCCGTGCTCTCCGCATCAACCGCGTACGCAGCGAACCGCAAACGTCGGGCGCAGCCTCCTCACCTCCCTGCGCTTTGCGCGCGAACGTTCCCTGTTCGCGCGGCAAAGCCTGGAGGAGGCACGGCCCCGCAGCGTGTTCGAGCGCCCGGTCTACGGGACACCCTGCTTACTTCGAGGGCAACAAGCGCAACGCAAGGCTGCGATCTCGCGCACTTTGCGCACGGCTGGAGAAGCTTTGCTGGCCGGCTTTCGCTCCTCGTGTTTACCGTGCGTTAAAGTTGCGCGTCCGTGGCTCTCGCAGCTCTTGCGCGCCCGGTCGCAGAGAGGAGTACGCAACCTCGACCGCACTTTCCCTGCAGGCTTCCTTCCGACTCGAAGTCCTGCGGCGGTCTCAACGAGGTGCCACATCCTCAATGCAGTCGGTCGCCCCCGTTTCGGTTGGGCTCTGGCACGACGGTCGCCACCGTCTCGCCCTTGAGTGGCCGCTGTTGGCGCTCGCTGTGAGGTGTTCAGCGTGCTGTCCGTGTTGCCGACGCGGTCAAAACGAGTCGACGGCTCACGTTCCCTTGTGCGCCGAAGGCTCTCTTGATATGTGATCCGACCCTCAGACAGACGAAGCCAAGGGAAGACCCAAGGCCGCAATGTGCGTTCAAAGAATCAGTGCTCAGTGTGTCCTGCAATTCACACCAAGTCTCGCAGCTGGCTGCGTTCTTCATCGACCCGAGAACCGAGTGATCCACCGCTTAGAGTCGTGAAAAAGTGTTTGTTCAATTCCGTACAGTCAAAACCAAACGTTTCTGGCACTCGGCCAAACAGTGGCCAAGAAGGGCGCTTTTCAGCGCACGCTTGGACTCCAAAACTCTGCCGCGCCTTTTTCGGCTGCCGCAAATCGAGCAAACGGTGTGTTTCGGACGGCGTTTCGCTTCCGCTACTTGCGAGTGCTTTCGTGGTCCACCCCTCTATAAATACTCGGGAGGCGTCGAAGCCGGTTCTCCAAGCCGGACCCGTAGGTATCGTTGTGTGCTCGCTCTCATTGGCCCGCCTAACCAGAAAATGCCTGCGGTACACCCATTTGGATAAGAGTGCACGCAGATGCGGGCCTCGACGGCTACACATTTCCTCGGGCGGCCGCCTCCCGGCCTCCGTGGAGCGCGGGATGCACGGTCCCATCGACAAGCCTCTCCCGTTTTTACCGTGGCGTCGCGGTTCACCACGGCGGGCGGGTCGGTCTCCTCCGCATAAAAAGGGGGACCCCCGCTTTTTGTTCCACGAAATCGCACAAGCTTTTTTCGCATCCACGGTTTGCCACCGCACACCAAAATGCCGATCCGGCTGCCTACTTTAGCCAACAGGTGGAGCCAGGCGCGCCGTACTTGCGCGGCACTTCCCACGTCCACCGAAGTCGGTGCCAAGGACCACTTTCGGCGCCGGAGCCGCGTACGAGCCTACTCGAGGCGGAAGAACGAAGCCAGCAAGGGCCTGGCCGCAAGTGCGTTCAATTGTCGGGACGTCCAAGTCCCTCGTTCTTCCGTGCTTCCTCTTTCGGCAAGTCGTTGCGGCACCTTCCCAAAGCGCGCAGACCCGCTAATCGCGACGAGCGCGACGTGGCCGTGCCGCCTTTCCCTCGGCAGCAAGCAAAACGCCTGGCAACGTCGACGCTCCCCTAACCGCGATCTCGCACCGTGTTTCGTGTGGCGAATTCAAAAGCCGGCCGGCGCTGCTGCAACCATTACGGTCGGTACGCATACGCCGCGGAGGGCGGGACGGTCATCGGAGCGTGCGGTTCCTCCATCGAGTACTGCGCACCTCGGCCGTCGCATCGCCGTGCCATGACCGGCCGCGCGTCAACGCGAACCGGTGCCAGCGAGATCCCTCGCCTGCAAGAACCGACCGGCAGCCTCCGTCACCCGAGGACGCGGAGGCGCTTGCCGCGGACGGCGGGACGGTATGCACTGGTGCACAGCGGACCCGTCACATCGCCAGTTCCTTGACCGACCGCCGACGCTTGTGCCGTTCCTCTCGTACTTGGCAGTCGCCGCGCGATTGTCGGGTCTCGTTCTTGCACGCTCGAACGGTCGGGAGGGCACTCGGCTGGCGTTTCGGGAACGCGCAGCCTCGCCTTCTACCGACGTAACCACGACTCGCCGTTCGCGCTCCGCCGCTCCTGTTTACAGTACTAGGCGGTCCCGCAGCGGTCGGGTCGCGCATTTCGAGCGCTTCGAGCCACGGTGCAGTGGCGGGTCGAAAGCCGACCTATGAGTGCGTTGCGCCGTTTGTACCCGCGTCCGCCACCTGGCCGACCGTCCAAGGTCGCGGTGTTGGCGTCCGCTGGGCGCAACAATTTGTCACGGGGTGCCGCTCCACATTCAGGCAGCCCCGTGGGGAAAAGCCGACCCCGCGTCCAAACGGGGTCAGCGGCAGAAAGTGTCGGGCGCAGACGCAGCTGAGGCGCTCACCCTTCACAATCCGTTAATGATCCTTCCGCAGGTTCACCTACGGAAACCTTGTTACGACTTTTACTTCCTCTAAATGATCAAGTTTGGTCATCTTTCCAACAGACCGGCGCAACCGAAAGGCCGCGCCGGACATCGGTCCGAAGACCTCACTAAATCATTCAATCGGTAGTAGCGACGGGCGGTGTGTACAAAGGGCAGGGACGTAATCAACGCGAGCTTATGACTCGCGCTTACTGGGAATTCCTCGTTCAAGGGGAACAATTGCAAGCCCCTATCCCAATCACGAAAGAAGTTCCACGGGTTACCCAGTCTTTTCAGACAGGGATAAAGACACGCTGCTTCCTTCAGTGTAGCGCGCGTGCGGCCCCGGACATCTAAGGGCATCACAGACCTGTTATTGCTCTGTTTCGTGCGGCTAGGAGCCGCTTGTCCCTCTAAGAAGGTTGTAAGGTGCTGGGAACCCCGCACCTATTTAATAGGCTAGAGTCTCGTTCGTTATCGGAATTAACCAGACAAATCGCTCCACCAACTAAGAACGGCCATGCACCACCATCCACCGAATCAAGAAAGAGCTCTCAATCTGTCAATCCTCCCAGTGTCCGGGCCGGGTAAGTTTTCCCGTGTTGAGTCAAATTAAGCCGCAGGCTCCACTCCTGGTGGTGCCCTTCCGTCAATTCCTTTAAGTTTCAGCTTTGCAACCATACTTCCCCCGGAACCCAAATACTTTGGTTTCCCGGAAGCTGCCCGCCGAGTCATTTGAGTAACTCAGGCGGATCGCTGGTTGGCATCGTTTATGGTCAGAACTAGGGCGGTATCTGATCGCCTTCGAACCTCTGACTTTCGTTCTTGATCAATGAAAACATTCTTGGCAAATGCTTTCGCAGTAGTTCGTCTTGCGACGGTCCAAGAATTTCACCTCTAGCGCCGCAATACGAATGCCCCCGTCCGTCCCTCTTAATCATTACCTCGTATTCCAAAAACCAACAGAACAGAAACGAGGTCTTGTTCTATTATTCCATGCAAGTTTATTCAGGCGACTCGCCTGCGTTGAGCACTCTAATTTTTTCAAAGTAAAAGCACCGGCCATCTCGAGGCACACAATGAAGTGCACCAAGAAAGAACCGGCATGATGTTCAGTCCGAGCCGTCGCATCGGGTAGATGCACTACTCGTCTGGAACTGAGATCCAACTACGAGCTTTTTAACCGCAGCAGCTTTAGTATACGCTATTGGAGCTGGAATTACCGCGGCTGCTGGCACCAGACTTGCCCTCCAATTGATCCTCGTTAAAGGATTTAGAGTGTACTCATTTCAATTACGGGGCCTCAAAAGAGTCCCGTATTGTTATTTTTCGTCACTACCTCCCCGTGCCGGGAGTGGGTAATTTGCGCGCCTGCTGCCTTCCTTGGATGTGGTAGCCGTTTCTCAGGCTCCCTCTCCGGAATCGAACCCTGATTCTCCGTTACCCGTAACAACCATGGTAAGCAAGTAACCTACATCGAAAGTTGATAAGGCAGACACTTGAAAGAAACGTCGCCGGCTCGTGGCCATGCGATCAGCACAAAGTTATCCAGAGTCACCACACAATACGGGCCGAAACCCGATCGATCTTGGTCTAATAAAAGCACCCGTTACCCAAAGGGCTCCAGGCTCACTGCATGTATGCATGTATTAGCTCTAGAATTGCCACAGTTATCCAAGTAGGAAGAAACGATCTAAGGAACCATAACTGATTTAATGAGCCATTCGCGGTTTCGCCTTATTTCGGCATGTACTTAGACATGCATGGCTTAATCTTTGAGACAAGCATATGATTACTGGCAGGATCAACCAGGTAATCGTTCGACTGCGCGTCCGTCCTCGCCCTCGGCGGGCCGGACGCAGTCTGTGTGCGGCGGAGGCCACCTTCAGGCGCCCCAACACGCTTATTTTGCACTCCGAGATGACGGCGTTCGAGCTCGCTACGGCACAACCTTCCCGAAAGACGAGTGGGAGCCGTGCGGCAAGAAGCACGTTCATGCTCGCTCTTTTTCGTTGCATCGACTCGGTCGCGCCGTGCGGGTTGCCCAAGCCCGCTGCACTGTCGGTGGACCGGCCGGAACTAGCAACGGAGCCGAGACTGCAAAGCCGCCAGACGACGGGTCACGCCCGCGTCTTCGGCGCTTTCGCATCTGAATCGCCCGAGGACGACACGGAACACACCTCGATATCGTGGTAAAACGGCACCGTCCGACAACCAGCCCCTAACGCATCAAGCGGATGAGGCTGCAGACGACTGCCGTGGATTCCCCTGGAGCAGACCCGAGGACACGCTTGACGAGGCCGAAGCCCGCCGCATATCAGACACCCGGTCGCTTTCGCGTACGCCGCTCACGAGAACCCCCACATAATAGCAGCGATAAGTACCCAGACCTCCTTGGGCCCTAATACGAGCGTACTCGAGAAAATTTCACCGCGGGTGTGCCCCGAAACGTGTGGCATGTTGAGCGTGCCACAAGTCTACGTCGCTCTCAAACCCGCCGAGGTCGTAGAATTTGCGACCCTACTCACGAAATTCCCACCGAGGATACGGCCGCAAACGTACCGCACCTTGGGTAGGCCACGAGTTTGTGCAACACTACGCTGACGGCACAGCACCGAGGTCGTGCGCGCACGCACGGGAAAATTCCGCCGCGGTTTCTGCCGAAAACGTGAGGCACCACGACTCTCCGCAAGTTCGCGTCGACTGCGAAAGACCGAAGTCGTGAACGACGTGTCCGCTACTCGCCGCCGACACGCTGGACACCAAACGTACAACGACTCGACGGCGTCGTAGAGGCCCACGACGCGGTTTTCCTTAACGACGTCTCGGCGTGGCACCGACAGGTTAGAACGGCCGACCAACGTTCCCTGTCCGCCGTTCGGCTCAGTCGAAGGGCTCGGCGACTTCGGCAACGCTGCGAAGCCGCACGGTGACGCACGCCATGTCCCCATTTTTTTTTTTCTTTCTGCGTCTGCCGGGGTGCCCCTATAATAGCAGCGATAAGCACCCAGACCGCCGTGGGTCGCTCGCCCCGGCTGACGTGGTTTTTCGTACTCCTGCGGCGGTCGCCGTCAAGCACGTCCAAATACGCTACTTTCGTGGGCGCATTCACGCTCTTTCGCTTCGCGCGGAGTGCCAGCACTCACTCTGCCAAAAACGGCGAACATCCGAGCGGCGGTTCCCACTTTTGCGTCGGCGTCGCAAACCCCGCCCCGGCAGACGAGGTTTGCCGTACTCGTGCGACGGTGGCCGGCGGGCACGTCGAAAGACGCCGATATCGTGCGCGAATTGGCGCACCTTGGCTTCACCGGAGTGCCGCCACTGACTCCTCCAAAAACGGCGAAGATCCGAGCGGCGCTTCCCACTTTCGCATCGGCGTCCCGAACTCCGCCCCGGCTGACGCGGTTTACCGTACTCGTGCGACGGTCGCCGGCGAGCACGTGGAAAGACGCCGATATCGTGCCCGAATCGGCTCCGTTCGGCTTCGCCGGAGTGCCAGCACTGGCTCGGCGAAAGACGACGAACATCCGAGCGACGGTTCTCACTATTGCGTACGCGTCGCAAACCCCGCCCCGGCAGACGCACTTTGCCGTACTCGTGCGACGGTCGCCGGCGAGCACGTAGAAAGACGCCGATATCGTGCCGGAATCGGCCCCGTTTGGCTTCGCCGGAGTGCCAGCACTCACTCGGCCACAAACGGCGAACATCCGAGCGGCGGTTCCCACTTAGCCGTCGGCGTCCCGAACTCCGCCCCGGCAGACGCGGTTGCCGAGCTCGTGCGACTAGCGACCGCGAAGCCGTCTCGCGACGCCGCTTTCGTGCGCGGCTCCCACTGCGACCTGGGTCACCCGAGGTCGACGAGCAAAAAAGAATGTCGAAAAAAATTTTTTTTTTTTTTGCGTCTGCCGGGGTGCCCCTATAATAGCAGCGATAAGCACCCAGACCGCCATGGGTCGCTCGCCCCGGCTGACGTGGTTTTTCGTTTTCCTGCGGTGGTCGTCGTCAAGCACGTCCAAACACGCCACTTTCGTGGGCGCATTCGCGCTCTTTCGCTTCGCCGGAGTGCCAGCACTCACTCTGCCAAAAACGGCGAACATCCGAGCGGCGGTTCCCACTTTTGCGTCGGCGTCGCAAACCCCGCCCCGGCAGACGAGGTTTGCCGTACTCGTGCGACGGTGGCCGGCGGGCACGTCGAAAGACGCCGATATCGTGCGCGAATTGGCGCACCTTGGCTTCACCGGAGTGCCGCCACTGACTCCTCCAAAAACGGCGAAGATCCGAGCGGCGCTTCCCACTTTCGCATCGGCGTCCCGAACTCCGCCCCGGCTGACGCGGTTTACCGTACTCGTGCGACGGTCGCCGGCGAGCACGTGGAAAGACGCCGATATCGTGCCCGAATCGGCTCCGTTCGGCTTCGCCGGATTGCCAGCACTGGCTCGGCGAAAGACGACGAACATCCGAGCGACGGTTCTCACTATTGCGTACGCGTCGCAAACCCCGCCCCGGCAGACGCACTTTGCCGTACTCGTGCGACGGTCGCCGGCGAGCACGTAGAAAGACGCCGATATCGTGCCGGAATCGGCCCCGTTTGGCTTCGCCGGAGTGCCAGCACTCACTCGGCCACAAACGGCGAACATCCGAGCGGCGGTTCCCACTTAGCCGTCGGCGTCCCGAACTCCGCCCCGGCAGACGCGGTTGCCGAGCTCGTGCGACTAGCGACCGCGAAGCCGTCTCGCGACGCCGCTTTCGTGCGCGGCTCCCACTGCGACCTGGGTCACCCGAGGTCGACGAGCAAAAAAGAATGTCGAAAAAAATTTTTTTTTTTTTTTTGCGTCTGCCGGGGTGCCCCTATAATAGCAGCGATAAGCACCCAGACCGCCATGGGTCGCTCGCCCCGGCTGACGTGGTTTTTCGTTTTCCTGCGGTGGTCGTCGTCAAGCACGTCCAAACACGCCACTTTCGTGGGCGCATTCGCGCTCTTTCGCTTCGCCGGAGTGCCAGCACTCACTCTGCCAAAAACGGCGAACATCCTAGTGGCGGTTCCCACTTTTGCGTCGGCGTCGCCAACCCCGCCCCGGCATACGCGGTTTGCCGTACTCGTGCGGCGGTGGCCGGCGGGCACGTCGAAAGACACCGATATCGTGCGCGAGTCGATGCTTCTTGGTCTCGCAGGAGGGCCGCCACTCACTCCTGCAAAAACGGCGAAGATCCGAGCGGCGCTTCCCACTTTTTCGTCGGCGTCGCAAACCTCGCCCCGGCAGACGCGCTTTGCCGTACTCGTGCGACGGTCGCCGGCGAGCACGTCGAAATACGCCGATATCGTGCCCGAATCGGCCCCGTTTCGCTTCGCCGGAGTGCCAGCACTCGCTCGGCCAAAGACGACGAACATCCGAGCGACGGTTCCCACTATTGCGTACGCGTCGCGAACCCCGCCCCGGCAGACGCGGTTTGCCGTACTCGTGCGGCGGTGGCCGGCGGGCACGTCGAAAGACGCCGATATCGTGCACGAATTGGCGCTCCTTGGCTTCACCGGAGTGCCAGCACTCACTCGGCCAAAAACGGCGAACATCCGAGCAGCGGTACCCACTTAGCCGTCGGCATCCCGAACTCCGCGCCGGCTGACGCGGTTGCCGAGCTCGTGCGACTAGCGACCGCGAACGCGTCTCGCGACGCCGCTTTCGTGCGCGGCTCCCATTGCGACCTGGGTTACCCGAGCTCGACCAGCAAAAAAGAAGGTCGAAAATTTTTTTTTTTTTTTCTGCGTCTGCCGGGGTGCCCCTATAATAGCAGCGATAAGCACCCAGACCGCCGTGTGTCG
>NW_027464916.1:0-7500 GCF_043290135.1 Rhipicephalus microplus
TCGGCGTCTTTCCACGTGCTCGCCGGCGACCGTCGCACGAGTACGGTAAACCGCGTCAGCCGGGGCGGAGTTCGGGACGCCGATGCGAAAGTGGGAAGCGCCGCTCGGATCTTCGCCGTTTTTGGAGGAGTCAGTGGCGGCACTCCGGTGAAGCCAAGGTGCGCCAATTCGCGCACGATATCGGCGTCTTTCGACGTGCCCGCCGGCCACCGTCGCACGAGTACGGCAAACCTCGTCTGCCGGGGCGGGGTTTGCGACGCCGACGCAAAAGTGGGAACCGCCGCTCGGATGTTCGCCGTTTTTGGCAGAGTGAGTGCTGGCACTCCGGCGAAGCGAAAGAGCGCGAATGCGCCCACGAAAGTGGCGTGTTTGGACGTGCTTGACGACGACCACCGCAGGAAAACGAAAAACCACGTCAGCCGGGGCGAGCGACCCATGGCGGTCTGGGTGCTTATCGCTGCTATTATAGGGGCACCCCGGCAGACGCAAAAAAAAAAAAAATTTTTTTCGACATTCTTTTTTGCTCGTCGACCTCGGGTGACCCAGGTCGCAGTGGGAGCCGCGCACGAAAGCGGCGTCGCGAGACGGCTTCGCGGTCGCTAGTCGCACGAGCTCGGCAACCGCGTCTGCCGGGGCGGAGTTCGGGACGCCGACGGCTAAGTGGGAACCGCCGCTCGGATGTTCGCCGTTTGTGGCCGAGTGAGTGCTGGCACTCCGGCGAAGCCAAACGGGGCCGATTCCGGCACGATATCGGCGTCTTTCTACGTGCTCGCCGGCGACCGTCGCACGAGTACGGCAAAGTGCGTCTGCCGGGGCGGGGTTTGCGACGCGTACGCAATAGTGAGAACCGTCGCTCGGATGTTCGTCGTCTTTCGCCGAGCCAGTGCTGGCACTCCGGCGAAGCCGAACGGAGCCGATTCGGGCACGATATCGGCGTCTTTCCACGTGCTCGCCGGCGACCGTCGCACGAGTACGGTAAACCGCGTCAGCCGGGGCGGAGTTCGGGACGCCGATGCGAAAGTGGGAAGCGCCGCTCGGATCTTCGCCGTTTTTGGAGGAGTCAGTGGCGGCACTCCGGTGAAGCCAAGGTGCGCCAATTCGCGCACGATATCGGCGTCTTTCGACGTGCCCGCCGGCCACCGTCGCACGAGTACGGCAAACCTCGTCTGCCGGGGCGGGGTTTGCGACGCCGACGCAAAAGTGGGAACCGCCGCTCGGATGTTCGCCGTTTTTGGCAGAGTGAGTGCTGGCACTCCGGCGAAGCGAAAGAGCGTGAATGCGCCCACGAAAGTAGCGTATTTGGACGTGCTTGACGGCGACCGCCGCAGGAGTACGAAAAACCACGTCAGCCGGGGCGAGCGACCCACGGCGGTCTGGGTGCTTATCGCTGCTATTATAGGGGCACCCCGGCAGACGCAGAAAGAAAAAAAAAAATGGGGACATGGCGTGCGTCACCGTGCGGCTTCGCAGCGTTGCCGAAGTCGCCGAGCCCTTCGACTGAGCCGAACGGCGGACAGGGAACGTTGGTCGGCCGTTCTAACCTGTCGGTGCCACGCCGAGACGTCGTTAAGGAAAACCGCGTCGTGGGCCTCTACGACGCCGTCGAGTCGTTGTACGTTTGGTGTCCAGCGTGTCGGCGGCGAGTAGCGGACACGTCGTTCACGACTTCGGTCTTTCGCAGTCGACGCGAACTTGCGGAGAGTCGTGGTGCCTCACGTTTTCGGCAGAAACCGCGGCGGAATTTTCCCGTGCGTGCGCGCACGACCTCGGTGCTGTGCCGTCAGCGTAGTGTTGCACAAACTCGTGGCCTACCCAAGGTGCGGTACGTTTGCGGCCGTATCCTCGGTGGGAATTTCGTGAGTAGGGTCGCAAATTCTACGACCTCGGCGGGTTTGAGAGCGACGTAGACTTGTGGCACGCTCAACATGCCACACGTTTCGGGGCACACCCGCGGTGAAATTTTCTCGAGTACGCTCGTATTAGGGCCCAAGGAGGTCTGGGTACTTATCGCTGCTATTATGTGGGGGTTCTCGTGAGCGGCGTACGCGAAAGCGACCGGGTGTCTGATATGCGGCGGGCTTCGGCCTCGTCAAGCGTGTCCTCGGGTCTGCTCCAGGGGAATCCACGGCAGTCGTCTGCAGCCTCATCCGCTTGATGCGTTAGGGGCTGGTTGTCGGACGGTGCCGTTTTACCACGATATCGAGGTGTGTTCCGTGTCGTCCTCGGGCGATTCAGATGCGAAAGCGCCGAAGACGCGGGCGTGACCCGTCGTCTGGCGGCTTTGCAGTCTCGGCTCCGTTGCTAGTTCCGGCCGGTCCACCGACAGTGCAGCGGGCTTGGGCAACCCGCACGGCGCGACCGAGTCGATGCAACGAAAAAGAGCGAGCATGAACGTGCTTCTTGCCGCACGGCTCCCACTCGTCTTTCGGGAAGGTTGTGCCGTAGCGAGCTCGAACGCCGTCATCTCGGAGTGCAAAATAAGCGTGTTGGGGCGCCTGAAGGTGGCCTCCGCCGCACACAGACTGCGTCCGGCCCGCCGAGGGCGAGGACGGACGCGCAGTCGAACGATTACCTGGTTGATCCTGCCAGTAATCATATGCTTGTCTCAAAGATTAAGCCATGCATGTCTAAGTACATGCCGAAATAAGGCGAAACCGCGAATGGCTCATTAAATCAGTTATGGTTCCTTAGATCGTTTCTTCCTACTTGGATAACTGTGGCAATTCTAGAGCTAATACATGCAGTGAGCCTGGAGCCCTTTGGGTAACGGGTGCTTTTATTAGACCAAGATCGATCGGGTTTCGGCCCGTATTGTGTGGTGACTCTGGATAACTTTGTGCTGATCGCATGGCCACGAGCCGGCGACGTTTCTTTCAAGTGTCTGCCTTATCAACTTTCGATGGTAGGTTACTTGCTTACCATGGTTGTTACGGGTAACGGAGAATCAGGGTTCGATTCCGGAGAGGGAGCCTGAGAAACGGCTACCACATCCAAGGAAGGCAGCAGGCGCGCAAATTACCCACTCCCGGCACGGGGAGGTAGTGACGAAAAATAACAATACGGGACTCTTTTGAGGCCCCGTAATTGAAATGAGTACACTCTAAATCCTTTAACGAGGATCAATTGGAGGGCAAGTCTGGTGCCAGCAGCCGCGGTAATTCCAGCTCCAATAGCGTATACTAAAGCTGCTGCGGTTAAAAAGCTCGTAGTTGGATCTCAGTTCCAGACGAGTAGTGCATCTACCCGATGCGACGGCTCGGACTGAACATCATGCCGGTTCTTTCTTGGTGCACTTCATTGTGTGCCTCGAGATGGCCGGTGCTTTTACTTTGAAAAAATTAGAGTGCTCAACGCAGGCGAGTCGCCTGAATAAACTTGCATGGAATAATAGAACAAGACCTCGTTTCTGTTCTGTTGGTTTTTGGAATACGAGGTAATGATTAAAAGGGACGGACGGGGGCATTCGTATTGCGGCGCTAGAGGTGAAATTCTTGGACCGTCGCAAGACGAACTACTGCGAAAGCATTTGCCAAGAATGTTTTCATTGATCAAGAACGAAAGTCAGAGGTTCGAAGGCGATCAGATACCGCCCTAGTTCTGACCATAAACGATGCCAACCAGCGATCCGCCTGAGTTACTCAAATGACTCGGCGGGCAGCTTCCGGGAAACCAAAGTATTTGGGTTCCGGGGGAAGTATGGTTGCAAAGCTGAAACTTAAAGGAATTGACGGAAGGGCACCACCAGGAGTGGAGCCTGCGGCTTAATTTGACTCAACACGGGAAAACTTACCCGGCCCGGACACTGGGAGGATTGACAGATTGAGAGCTCTTTCTTGATTCGGTGGATGGTGGTGCATGGCCGTTCTTAGTTGGTGGAGCGATTTGTCTGGTTAATTCCGATAACGAACGAGACTCTAGCCTATTAAATAGGTGCGGGGTTCCCAGCACCTTACAACCTTCTTAGAGGGACAAGCGGCTCCTAGCCGCACGAAACAGAGCAATAACAGGTCTGTGATGCCCTTAGATGTCCGGGGCCGCACGCGCGCTACACTGAAGGAAGCAGCGTGTCTTTATCCCTGTCTGAAAAGACTGGGTAACCCGTGGAACTTCTTTCGTGATTGGGATAGGGGCTTGCAATTGTTCCCCTTGAACGAGGAATTCCCAGTAAGCGCGAGTCATAAGCTCGCGTTGATTACGTCCCTGCCCTTTGTACACACCGCCCGTCGCTACTACCGATTGAATGATTTAGTGAGGTCTTCGGACCGATGTCCGGCGCGGCCTTTCGGTTGCGCCGGTCTGTTGGAAAGATGACCAAACTTGATCATTTAGAGGAAGTAAAAGTCGTAACAAGGTTTCCGTAGGTGAACCTGCGGAAGGATCATTAACGGATTGTGAAGGGTGAGCGCCTCAGCTGCGTCTGCGCCCGACACTTTCTGCCGCTGACCCCGTTTGGACGCGGGGTCGGCTTTTCCCCACGGGGCTGCCTGAATGTGGAGCGGCACCCCGTGACAAATTGTTGCGCCCAGCGGACGCCAACACCGCGACCTTGGACGGTCGGCCAGGTGGCGGACGCGGGTACAAACGGCGCAACGCACTCATAGGTCGGCTTTCGACCCGCCACTGCACCGTGGCTCGAAGCGCTCGAAATGCGCGACCCGACCGCTGCGGGACCGCCTAGTACTGTAAACAGGAGCGGCGGAGCGCGAACGGCGAGTCGTGGTTACGTCGGTAGAAGGCGAGGCTGCGCGTTCCCGAAACGCCAGCCGAGTGCCCTCCCGACCGTTCGAGCGTGCAAGAACGAGACCCGACAATCGCGCGGCGACTGCCAAGTACGAGAGGAACGGCACAAGCGTCGGCGGTCGGTCAAGGAACTGGCGATGTGACGGGTCCGCTGTGCACCAGTGCATACCGTCCCGCCGTCCGCGGCAAGCGCCTCCGCGTCCTCGGGTGACGGAGGCTGCCGGTCGGTTCTTGCAGGCGAGGGATCTCGCTGGCACCGGTTCGCGTTGACGCGCGGCCGGTCATGGCACGGCGATGCGACGGCCGAGGTGCGCAGTACTCGATGGAGGAACCGCACGCTCCGATGACCGTCCCGCCCTCCGCGGCGTATGCGTACCGACCGTAATGGTTGCAGCAGCGCCGGCCGGCTTTTGAATTCGCCACACGAAACACGGTGCGAGATCGCGGTTAGGGGAGCGTCGACGTTGCCAGGCGTTTTGCTTGCTGCCGAGGGAAAGGCGGCACGGCCACGTCGCGCTCGTCGCGATTAGCGGGTCTGCGCGCTTTGGGAAGGTGCCGCAACGACTTGCCGAAAGAGGAAGCACGGAAGAACGAGGGACTTGGACGTCCCGACAATTGAACGCACTTGCGGCCAGGCCCTTGCTGGCTTCGTTCTTCCGCCTCGAGTAGGCTCGTACGCGGCTCCGGCGCCGAAAGTGGTCCTTGGCACCGACTTCGGTGGACGTGGGAAGTGCCGCGCAAGTACGGCGCGCCTGGCTCCACCTGTTGGCTAAAGTAGGCAGCCGGATCGGCATTTTGGTGTGCGGTGGCAAACCGTGGATGCGAAAAAAGCTTGTGCGATTTCGTGGAACAAAAAGCGGGGGTCCCCCTTTTTATGCGGAGGAGACCGACCCGCCCGCCGTGGTGAACCGCGACGCCACGGTAAAAACGGGAGAGGCTTGTCGATGGGACCGTGCATCCCGCGCTCCACGGAGGCCGGGAGGCGGCCGCCCGAGGAAATGTGTAGCCGTCGAGGCCCGCATCTGCGTGCACTCTTATCCAAATGGGTGTACCGCAGGCATTTTCTGGTTAGGCGGGCCAATGAGAGCGAGCACACAACGATACCTACGGGTCCGGCTTGGAGAACCGGCTTCGACGCCTCCCGAGTATTTATAGAGGGGTGGACCACGAAAGCACTCGCAAGTAGCGGAAGCGAAACGCCGTCCGAAACACACCGTTTGCTCGATTTGCGGCAGCCGAAAAAGGCGCGGCAGAGTTTTGGAGTCCAAGCGTGCGCTGAAAAGCGCCCTTCTTGGCCACTGTTTGGCCGAGTGCCAGAAACGTTTGGTTTTGACTGTACGGAATTGAACAAACACTTTTTCACGACTCTAAGCGGTGGATCACTCGGTTCTCGGGTCGATGAAGAACGCAGCCAGCTGCGAGACTTGGTGTGAATTGCAGGACACACTGAGCACTGATTCTTTGAACGCACATTGCGGCCTTGGGTCTTCCCTTGGCTTCGTCTGTCTGAGGGTCGGATCACATATCAAGAGAGCCTTCGGCGCACAAGGGAACGTGAGCCGTCGACTCGTTTTGACCGCGTCGGCAACACGGACAGCACGCTGAACACCTCACAGCGAGCGCCAACAGCGGCCACTCAAGGGCGAGACGGTGGCGACCGTCGTGCCAGAGCCCAACCGAAACGGGGGCGACCGACTGCATTGAGGATGTGGCACCTCGTTGAGACCGCCGCAGGACTTCGAGTCGGAAGGAAGCCTGCAGGGAAAGTGCGGTCGAGGTTGCGTACTCCTCTCTGCGACCGGGCGCGCAAGAGCTGCGAGAGCCACGGACGCGCAACTTTAACGCACGGTAAACACGAGGAGCGAAAGCCGGCCAGCAAAGCTTCTCCAGCCGTGCGCAAAGTGCGCGAGATCGCAGCCTTGCGTTGCGCTTGTTGCCCTCGAAGTAAGCAGGGTGTCCCGTAGACCGGGCGCTCGAACACGCTGCGGGGCCGTGCCTCCTCCAGGCTTTGCCGCGCGAACAGGGAACGTTCGCGCGCAAAGCGCAGGGAGGTGAGGAGGCTGCGCCCGACGTTTGCGGTTCGCTGCGTACGCGGTTGATGCGGAGAGCACGGCGCGACGACTTGCCGCGAAGCGGAAAAAGTCTCCCGCACGAGTTGGCGAAACGTTGGCGAAGCTTAAGGCGTTCTCGTCGTAGTCCGCCGTCGGTCTAAGTGCTTCGCAGTTCCCGTCCCGTTCAAAAAACTGGGCCACTCCAGTTGGGGCGGGGGCGACGCTACACGAGACGATGCCTCTCGCCAGGCTGCGTGGCTGCCCTTGCGGCGGCGGCGACTGGCCTCGGCGGTGTTTGGGCTTTCGACACGGTCGTTTATCACGCAACTGCTCGGACGACGCACGCGCGCAGCGGAATGCCGCTTGCCAGCCTTGTGAAGATGTGACCCTGTACAGGGTTGCGGGCGCACTTGGTAGGGCGTCGTACTCGGTTCGCGATGGGTTTACGAACGTGTCCCGTCACTTCCACGTCACACCGGTTGTGCGCCGCACGCGTGCAGCGGGGAAGCCGATTGCCAGCCTTGTGAAGAAGTGGCCCTGTACAGGGTTGCGGGCGCACTTGGTAGGGCGAGCGCACGCGGTCGTGCAGGAAGTTGATGGAAGCGAATGTATCCGCTGTCGACCTCAGATCAGGCGAGACAACCCGCTGAATTTAAGCATATCACTAAGCGGAGGAAAAGAAACCAACAGGGATTCCCCGAGTAGCTGC
>NW_027464916.1:10000-15000 GCF_043290135.1 Rhipicephalus microplus
ATTAAAACAAAGCATTGCGAGGGCCGTTGATCGGTGCTGACGCAATGTGATTTCTGCCCAGTGCTCTGAATGTCAAAGTGAAGAAATTCAAAAAAGCGCGGGTAAACGGCGGGAGTAACTATGACTCTCTTGTGGTAGCCAAATGCCTCGTCATCTAATTAGTGACGCGCATGAATGGATTAACGAGATTCCCACTGTCCCTACTCTACTACTACCACCAGGGGGCCCGAGTGGATCCGGCCAGCCATTCTCACAGGAGCGAGTTTTTCAAGGTTTTCGACAACAAAAAGAGTGAGTACGCTAAAACCTTTGCACACTCCTCTACTATAAAGTGACCGAGACCACCCGGGTGCCGAAAACCGCACGAGAATCGGCCAAGGAACGCCAAAAATCCGAGTTTTCATCGATGTAAACAGCCTCTTGGCGGCCATTACACAAGGAACACCCAAAACTCGACGATAACAGCAAATCCGCGGCTGATTTCGGCTGAATTCCGGTGCCGGGAGAGTCCTGGGGAGTATCCGAAGATAGGACAGCCAGTTTTGCGCGGGGATCTAGGGCGAAACGTCTGAAAATCGCCGGTTTTCCGACCGAAGTGAGTCCAGTTTCCCGCCAAAACATGGGCGCGGCCATATTGGATTGAGGTCACATTTTCGCCAAAAGTGGAATAACTTTGGAACGAAAGGTCGCAGGAAGACAAAACTGGTATCATTTTGATCAGAAAAAAGTGCTAATAGTGATAGGAAAAAACGCGGTGTTCCTACGTTAACTCTAACACCAAAATCCGGAACCCCCCTATTACCAGGGTTGAAAACCTGCACATTGTGGCCAGGTTGAGCAACTGGATTAAACCAAATTTGGCGGAACTAGGAAATTCTTGCTGAAAACGCTCGGAACCAAGTCCTGGTGCCACAGAACAGCAGAATTATTCTTCTCAGTTCAAGAGGGCCACAAAAGAACAAGGAATTTCAACTTTCCTGACCATTTTCTACAGTTAGACAAAAACAGCAAATCCGAGGCTGGTTTCGGTTCTTTTCTGGAGCCGGCAGTTCTGGAAGTGCTTGAAGACTGGATACACGCTTTTGCTAGTAGTTCTGGGGCGAAACGACAGGAAATTGACATTTTCCGACTGTTCTGAGTTCGGATTCCCGTCAAAATGAGAGGCGGCCATCTTTGATTGAACACTTCACGCCAAAGGTAGAATAACTCCGGAACGAATCCCCGTAGAGAGACAAAACTGGTATCTATCTGTTTAGCGGAAAACGCCAACAGAGACAGGAAAAGTGCGGCGCCTCTACGCTGCCAAGAACACCTAAAACCGGCAACCTCTACTACCAAGGTTGAGGAACATCTCTGGCGATACCAGAACAAGTTAAAAAGGAGTAACTTTCTTCCAGACGGCAAACAACGGCTTCGAAGGCACAAACCCTTCTCTTGGAACACAGCGTGGAGATTAGGAGAAGATGTTGAAACCCAAGGGGATGAGAACGGAAACCCAGAAACAAGGACTGGAGGGAAGAGGACCTCTACAAACGGCAAACCCAGCAGTGGGGCCTACGTCAAAGGTCCTAAAAAACACAGGAAGCAATGACGACTCTGCAATTACAGACCCCACACAAGGGGCGAAGACAGACAAGATACAGAAGAAGAAGACCAAGAGGGTGGAACAAAAACAAGTGACCAACAAAGAAGAGAAGGCAAAGAAAGAAGAACCACAAGGAGCGATGCCCGCCAAAGCTTCTCTTGAAACAGATTGGTGGAGCCCAACCGAGAATGACCAGGTAGAGGGAGGCAGCCGAGGAACCGAAACCGAAGAAGCTGAAGGAGGAGAGGTCCACCCTCAAACACAAACGGCTGCTAACGAAGGAGCGCTAGACAACTGGGACGAAGACAGAAATTCACAATCGTCACTCCCAACCAGCCGCGGAGAAAAAGGTACAGTTTTGTCTAGACTTTCCAAAGCAGACAAAAACACTATGAGGGCTCTCATTAAAATCTCTACATTGACGGGCGGCGACGAGGCGGTAGCCCAGCAGATTGAAGCGATAATCTCCGAACAAGCTAAATTGAAAAACCTGTTAATGGAACAGGCCCAACAGATTGCGTTCCAAAAAGGCAGGATCGAAGAATTGGAGAAAAGAAGACAAGAAGAACCACTCGAACAAAGGGAAGAGCCAACACAGAGCAACACTCCCGCAACCGAGAGCCGACCAACCTATGCTCTGGTGGTATCTTCCGGAACAATGGAGAAAAAAGAGGTCGCATCGCTTCTGAGGCAGCGGGTGGATCCCCTCGACCTGGGAATCCAAGAAGCAACAATTCGGCCAGGGAGAGAGGGAATTGTCGTGATGACGAAGTCAAAAGAAGACTCAGCTAAGATTCTCCAGTTCATTCAGAAGGACAGAGAACTGAGAAATGTTGAAGCCAAGCTCCCAAAGGAGAACAGGATCCATAAGAAAATAATTGGACTCGAGGATGAAATTGACGAGGTCAATCTCCCAGCCCGAATCGTCAGGCAAAACCGTTTGGTGTGCTCGCCAGAAGACATAACAATAAAGAAGACATGGCCGGGCAAGAGAGGCAAGACAGTGATTCTTGCCCTAAATCGAAGTGCAAACAAAGCAATCGGAAGCCGAACTGCACTGAACATCGGCTGGTCACGATGCCCGATCTTTGACGACATCTTTTGGCCCAGATGCACAAGATGCGCCATGCACGGCCACATTGCTCCCGATTGCGATGGCCCCCAGCGCTGCATTAACTGTGGCCAACGAGGTCACTACCAAAGAGAATGTGAAGCAGAATCGCACTGCAACATCTGCGAGACTGAGGGTCGCACGGAGACAGATCATTCTATGATGTCCAGGGAATGCCCGGTATACATAACAAAGGTACAGGCCGAGAAAGGCAAAATTCTAGCTAGACTAAACTAAGAGTACCCAACACACAGGCACAATGGCGAATAGCACTGAAATACAAATAATACAGGTAAATTTAGGCAGGGCATTTAAGGCAAATCAGTCACTAAACAATTTTCAACAAGAAGAAGAATTCGACATATCTGTACTCCAAGAACCATATTCGCTCAACAACAAAATCATAGGGTTTCCGCTAAAGCATAAAGAAAGTTATAGCCAACAACAAAGACCCGAAGACAGCCATCATAATACACAAAGAAAATATAACCGCTTTCCCAATTATTATAGAACAAAAACTAATAGCAGTCAAGATAAATAAAGGTGAAAGAGAATTGGTAATTATCAACTGCTACTGTCCTCCGAATGAAAACGTCGAGCTGGCAATGTCAGCAATAGGAAACATTTTACAGAAATTTATAGACATTAACACGATAATAATGGGTGACTTCAACTCAAAACATCAAATTTGGGGAAGCACGGAGACGGATGAGAAAGGTGAAAAAGTATTAGAATTCACAGTATTACACAACCTGACATTATTAAATGCCAAAGAATCACCTCCGACATTTAAAACAAGTAGGGCGAGGGGTTGGATTGACCTCACCATATGTGACGCAAACCTAAACCAGGATATTAAAAGCTGGGAAGTACTTAAAACCTATAATCATAGCGATCACAGATACATTAAAGTTGTTATTAAAAATGAAGAACTTCCAGAGGAATATGGCCTAACGTTAAAAGGGCAAACAAAAGTCATGGAAAAGTTGCAAATTGATCCCTGGTTTGAGGAAGTCCAGGGGAAAATAAACACGAAGGAAAGTATTGAAGAAATAGCGAATACGCTACACGAGAAAATCGAGAAACTTAAGAAGGAATTCAGTAAAAAGAAAAAACCTTCTAAACAAAAACCGAATACTTGGTGGTCAAGAGACCTAGAAATTGAAAGGAAGAGAGTCAGAGCACTACGAAGGAGGTATCAAAAGGCGAAAGGGGATATCAGAGAACAATACAAAAAGGAATACTATAAAGAACATGACACGTATAACAACATGATAGAACAGGCTAAAAACAACAGTTGGAAAACTCTATGTACTAAGGCTACGAAAAATCCATTCATCCTACCGTATAAAATTGCACGAAATAAGATGAAAACCAAGGTTATGTTTAGAAGCATCACAAAAGAAAATGGAGAAGTCACAAAGACTCTTCAGGAAACAATAGAACACATTCTAGGAAATTTATACCCTAACTGCATGGAAAATGACGAGCCAGGACACAGTCAAATACAATCAAGCAACGACACAATAAACAATAACAAACAGGGAGGAAATTGGACATCGGGAGCAGAAATGAGAGAAAGAAATTTACCCAGTGATGACCTCCCATTTACAGAGATTGAAGTAACGCAGATAGTAAAAAATCTGAGGAAAGATGTAACCCCCGGACCAGACAACCTAAAAACTAACCTCATACAAGTGATGTATGAAAGGCATAAGACTTTCTTTGTCAATCTTTTTAATGCATGCTTAAAGCACGGACATTTTCCTCAAAGATGGAAAGAATCTAAAATTATATTGATTCCAAAAGGAAACGGAGAGGACAAATCCGAGGAAAACAAATATCGCCCAATAGCTATTAACTCGATTTTGGGAAAAATATTAGAAAAGCTCATAAAAGATAGAATCTATTATTTCTTGTTTAAAAATCACCATTTTAACAAAAAACAATTTGGATTTACCCATGGGACATCAACAACCACGGCATTGGAAGAAATAATCAAACGAATAAACCAAGCGAAAATTGATAAGCTAAACAGCATGCTAATAGCACTAGATATTAAAAACGCATTCAATTCTATAAAACCCGAAGTAGTTATTCAGAAATTAGAAGAATATAAGTGTCCCAACAACCTAATAAAACTGGCGGACAATATTCTACGGAACAGGAAAATAATCTATGAAACAGATGGAGTAAAAATTAAGAAAACACTAACTTCAGGTTCCCCACAGGGGTCACCTTTAAGCCCACTCTGTTGGAATATAACAATAGGCGACCTATTAGAAACTCAGCTTCAAGAAGGAG
>NW_027464916.1:20000-32500 GCF_043290135.1 Rhipicephalus microplus
GCGAACTTTTGCCACGAGCAACAGGTCACTAAAAGCCTATAGATGACGGTGTTGGAGGAAAAGAAAAATATCGAGAAAGCACTGCGGTGTGCCGTGCGTAGGGACGGGCGCGCGTGCCACATGCCGCCGAAATATGGGTGTCGGAGAAAACAGAGTGCCGCGCGTAACGACGAGGGGCGCGCGTGTTACAGAGAGATATGCCCAAACGCATGAAAGTGTACGCAGGTGTCCTAAGGCAGTTTTTTTTTTTTTTCCTCATTTTGATGTCGCCCCGGCTGACGTGGTTTTCGTTTTCCGTGCCGCCCCGGCTGACGCGGTTTTCGTTTTTCCGTGCCGCCCCGGCTGACGCAGTTTTTGCGCCGCCCCGGCTGACGCGGTTTTCGCGCCGCCCCGGCTGACGCGGTTCCGACTTTGCACTTTTTGGCTCACACCGGCTGGCGGCCCACTCACTCGATCGCCAGGTCTGTTTGCCCCGGTGGTTCCACCGCCAGGCTTAAGCGCGAACTTTTTTTGTTTGTTTTCTTTTGATTAAGCGCAAGCTTTTTTCTTTGTTTTCTTTTGATTAAGCGCGGGCTTTTTTCTTTGTTTTTTTTGCATTCGCCCCGGCAGACGCGGTTTTTGCGCCGCCCCGGCTGACGCGGTTTTTGCCGCCCCGGCTGACGCAGTTCGGACTTAGCACTTTTCGGCTGTGCCCTGGCTGGCGGCCCACTCACTCGATCGCCATGTCTGTTTGCCACAGTTTTCCCGGTGGTGCCGCACCGGGCTCGCCCGGCTGACGCGGTTTCGTGCCGCCCCGCAGACGCGGTTTTCGCGCCGCCCCGGCTGACGCGGTTTCGTGCCGCCCCGGCAGACGCGGTTTTTTGCCGCCCCGGCAGACGCGTTTTTTTTTTCTTTCGCCCCGGCTGTACGCAGTTTTCGCGCCGCCCCGGCAGACGCGGTTTTCGCGCCGCCCCGGCAGACGCGGTTTTTTGCGCCGCCCCGGCTGACGCAGTTCGGACTTGGCACTTTTTGGCTGAGCCTGGCTGGCGGCCCACTCACTCGATCGCCATGTCTGTTTGCCACAGTTTTCCCGGTGGTGCCGCACCCGGCTCGCCCCGGCTGACGCAGTTTTCGCGCCGCCCCGGCTGACGCGGTTTCGTGCCGCCCCGGCAGACGCGGTTTTTTGCGCCGCCCCGGCTGACGCGGTTTTTGCCGCCCCGGCTGACGCAGTTCGGACTTGGCACTTTTCGGCTGTGCCTGGCTGGCGGCCCACTCACTCGATCGCCATGTCTGTTTGCCACAGTTTTCCGGTGGTGCCGCACCCGGGCTCGCCCCGGCAGACGCGTTTTTTTTTTTTCTTTCGCCCCGGCTGACGCAGTTTTCGCGCCGCCCCGGCTGACGCGGTTTCGTGCCGCCCCCGGCAGACGCGGTTTTTTGCGCCGCCCCGGCTGACGCGGTTTTTGCCGCCCCGGCTGACGCAGTTCGGACTTAGCACTTTTCGGCTGTGCCTGGCTGGCGGCCCACTCACTCGATCGCCATGTCTGTTTGCCACAGTTTTCCCGGTGGTGCCGCACCCGGGCTCGCCCCGGCTGACGCAGTTTTCGCGCCGCCCGGCTGACGCGGTTTCGTGCCGCCCCGGCAGACGCGGTTTTCGCGCCGCCCCGGCTGACGCGGTTTCGTGCCGCCCCGGCAGACGCGGTTTTTTGCCGCCCCAGCTGACGCAGTTCGGACTTAGCACTTTTTGGCTGAGCCTTGCTGGCGGCCCACTCACTCGATCGCCATGTCTGTTTGCCACAGTTTTCCCGGTGGTGCCGCACCCGGGCTCGCCCCGGCAGACGCGTTTTTTTTTTTCTTTCGCCCCGGCTGACGCAGTTTTCGCGCCGCCCCGGCAGACGCGGTTTTCGCGCCGCCCCGGCAGACGCGGTTTTTTGCGCCGCCCCGGCTGACGCGGTTTTTTGCCGCCCCGGCTGACGCAGTTCGGACTTGGCACTTTTTGGCTGAGCCTGGCTGGCGGCCCACTCACTCGATCGCCATGTCTGTTTGCCACAGTTTTCCCGGTGGTGCCGCACCCGGGCTCGCCCCGGCTGACGCAGTTTTCGCGCCGCCCCGGCAGACGCGGTTTCGTGCCGCCCCGGCAGACGCGGTTTTTTGCGCCGCCCCGGCTGACGCGGTTTTTTGCCGCCCCGGCTGACACGGTTCGGACTTTGCACTTTTCGGCTGTGCCTGGCTGGCGGCCCACTCACTCGATCGCCATGTCTGTTTGCCACAGTTTTCCCGGTGGTGCCGCACCCGGGCTCGCCCCGGCAGACGCGTTTTTTTTTTTTTTTTCTTTCGCCCCGGCTGACGCAGTTTTCGCGCCGCCCCGGCTGACGCGGTTTCGTGCCGCCCCGGCAGACGCGGTTTTTTGCGCCGCCCCGGCTGACGTGGTTTTTGCCGCCCCGGCTGACGCAGTTCGGACTTTGCACTTTTTGGCTGAGCCTGGCTGGCGGCCCACTCACTCGATCGCCATGTCTGTTTGCCACAGTTTTCCCGGTGGTGCCGCACCCGGGCTCGCCCCGGCAGACGCGTTTTTTTTTTTTCCTTCGCCCCGGCAGACGTGGTTCCCCCCCCCCCCCCCTCCGTCTTTCTTTTTGTTTTTTTTTTTCGCCGCGGCTGAAGTGGATTTTTCGGTGCCTCGACGCCCCGGTAGTCGCGGTTTTTCCGTTTCCGCACGGCCCCGGCTGACGCTGCTCGGTCACAGTCGCCTTTTGTGGTGATTGCAGACTTCTTGAGCGCGGGTGTTTTTTTTTTTTGTTGTTGTTGTTGTTTTATTACGCATTCGCTCCAGCAGACGCTGTTTAGACTTTTTGTTTCCTCTTTTATCCTGCGACGAGGTGACGAGGTTTATTCGGTGCCCCGCCGCCCCGGCTGAAGTGATTTTTCCTGTCCCGTGCCGCCCCGGCTGACGCGGTTGGGACTTCGCGTTTGTTCGGCCGCCACGGGTTTTGGCGCACTCGCTCGGTTGCTTGTTGTTGCCACTTGTTGCGAACCCAGGTTTCTTGAGCGAGCGCGGGCGTTTTTTCTTCCTTTCTTTCTTTGTTCTATGTGTTAGCGAATCGGCCTTTAATATCACACGAGGACTCACAACCAACAATTTTCAGTTTGAAGTGTAAAAAATCTGCAGGTGTTGACGTAACTGACTTGCCCCGTACCCTTGAGTACATCCATGAAGTTCTCGTAGTACTACTAAATCGCATTATTCCAAGTGGAGAAATTCCCATAAACTTGCAAACCTCTACACGAAAATCGGTGCGCGTGATAAAGTTGAAAATTATCGTCCGATATCAAATGTGCCTTCTATAACACAAATTCTAGGAAAAAAAAAAAAAAAAACACTTGTTCGCCGTTTTCTGCGCCGTGACTGGCAGCACTCCGGCGAAGCGAAACGGGGTCGATTCGAGCACGATATCGGCGTCTTTCGACGTGCTCGCCGGCGACCGTCGCACGAGTACGTCGCACGAGCGCGTCTGCCGGGGCGCCGTTTGCGAAGCCGACGCAAAAGTGGGAACCGCCGCTCGGATGATCGCCGCTTTCGGCAGAGTGAGTGTTGGCACTCCGGGGAAGCGAAACAGCGTGAATGCGCCCACGAAATCGGCGTATTTTGAAGTGCCCGCCGGCGACCGTCGCACGAGTACGGTAAACCGCGTCAGCCGGGGCGTAGTTCGGGACGCCGACGAAAAAGTGGGAAGCGCAACTCGGATCTTCGCCGTTTTTGCAGGAGTGAGTGGCGGCCCTCCTGCGAGACCAAGAAGCATCGATTCGTGCACGAATTCGGCGCCTTTCGACGTGATCGCCGGCGACCGTCGCTCGAGTAGGGCAAACCGCGTCTGCCGGGGCGGGCTTCGGGACGCCGATGCGAAAGTGGGAAACGCTGCTCGGATGTTCGCCGTTTTTGGCCGAGTGAGTGCTGGCACACGGGCGAAGCCAAACGGGGCCGATTACGGCACGATATCGGCGTCTTTCGACGTGCCCGCCGGCGACCGTCGCACGAGTACGGTAAACCGCGTCAGCCCGGGCGGAGTTCGGGACGCCGATGCGAAAGTGGAGAACGCCGCTCGGATCTTCGCCGTTTTTGGAGGAGTGAGTGGCGGCACTCCGGAGAAGCCAGGGAGCGCCAATTAGCGCACGATATCGGCGTCTTTCGACGCGCTCGCCGGCGACCGTCGCACGAGTAGGGCAAACCGCGTCTGCCGGGGCGGGGTTTACGACGCCGACGCAAAAGTGGGAACCGCCGCTCGGATGTTGGCCGTTTTTGGCAGAGTGAGTGCTGGCACTCCGGCGACGCGAAAGAGCGCGAATGCGCCCACGAAAGTGGCGTATTTGGACGTGCGTGACGGCGACCGCTGCAGGAGTACGAAAAACCACGTCAGCCGGGGCGAGCGACACACGGCGGTCTGGGTGCTTATCGCTGCTATTATAGGGGCACCCCGGCAGACGCAGAAAAAAAAAAAAAAATTTTCGACCTTCTTTTTTGCTGGTCGAGCTCGGGTAACCCAGGTCGCAATGGGAGCCGCGCACGAAAGCGGCGTCGCGAGACGCGTTCGCGGTCGCTAGTCGCACGAGCTCGGCAACCGCGTCAGCCGGCGCGGAGTTCGGGATGCCGACGGCTAAGTGGGTACCGCTGCTCGGATGTTCGCCGTTTTTGGCCGAGTGAGTGCTGGCACTCCGGTGAAGCCAAGGAGCGCCAATTCGTGCACGATATCGGCGTCTTTCGACGTGCCCGCCGGCCACCGCCGCACGAGTACGGCAAACCGCGTCTGCCGGGGCGGGGTTCGCGACGCGTACGCAATAGTGGGAACCGTCGCTCGGATGTTCGTCGTCTTTGGCCGAGCGAGTGCTGGCACTCCGGCGAAGCGAAACGGGGCCGATTCGGGCACGATATCGGCGTATTTCGACGTGCTCGCCGGCGACCGTCGCACGAGTACGGCAAAGCGCGTCTGCCGGGGCGAGGTTTGCGACGCCGACGAAAAAGTGGGAAGCGCCGCTCGGATCTTCGCCGTTTTTGCAGGAGTGAGTGGCGGCCCTCCTGCGAGACCAAGAAGCATCGACTCGCGCACGATATCGGTGTCTTTCGACGTGCCCGCCGGCCACCGCCGCACGAGTACGGCAAACCGCGTATGCCGGGGCGGGGTTGGCGACGCCGACGCAAAAGTGGGAACCGCCACTAGGATGTTCGCCGTTTTTGGCAGAGTGAGTGCTGGCACTCCGGCGAAGCGAAAGAGCGCGAATGCGCCCACGAAAGTGGCGTGTTTGGACGTGCTTGACGACGACCACCGCAGGAAAACGAAAAACCACGTCAGCCGGGGCGAGCGACCCATGGCGGTCTGGGTGCTTATCGCTGCTATTATAGGGGCACCCCGGCAGACGCAAAAAAAAAAAAAAAATTTTTTTCGACATTCTTTTTTGCTCGTCGACCTCGGGTGACCCAGGTCGCAGTGGGAGCCGCGCACGAAAGCGGCGTCGCGAGACGGCTTCGCGGTCGCTAGTCGCACGAGCTCGGCAACCGCGTCTGCCGGGGCGGAGTTCGGGACGCCGACGGCTAAGTGGGAACCGCCGCTCGGATGTTCGCCGTTTGTGGCCGAGTGAGTGCTGGCACTCCGGCGAAGCCAAACGGGGCCGATTCCGGCACGATATCGGCGTCTTTCTACGTGCTCGCCGGCGACCGTCGCACGAGTACGGCAAAGTGCGTCTGCCGGGGCGGGGTTTGCGACGCGTACGCAATAGTGAGAACCGTCGCTCGGATGTTCGTCGTCTTTCGCCGAGCCAGTGCTGGCAATCCGGCGAAGCCGAACGGAGCCGATTCGGGCACGATATCGGCGTCTTTCCACGTGCTCGCCGGCGACCGTCGCACGAGTACGGTAAACCGCGTCAGCCGGGGCGGAGTTCGGGACGCCGATGCGAAAGTGGGAAGCGCCGCTCGGATCTTCGCCGTTTTTGGAGGAGTCAGTGGCGGCACTCCGGTGAAGCCAAGGTGCGCCAATTCGCGCACGATATCGGCGTCTTTCGACGTGCCCGCCGGCCACCGTCGCACGAGTACGGCAAACCTCGTCTGCCGGGGCGGGGTTTGCGACGCCGACGCAAAAGTGGGAACCGCCGCTCGGATGTTCGCCGTTTTTGGCAGAGTGAGTGCTGGCACTCCGGCGAAGCGAAAGAGCGCGAATGCGCCCACGAAAGTGGCGTGTTTGGACGTGCTTGACGACGACCACCGCAGGAAAACGAAAAACCACGTCAGCCGGGGCGAGCGACCCATGGCGGTCTGGGTGCTTATCGCTGCTATTATAGGGGCACCCCGGCAGACGCAAAAAAAAAAAAAATTTTTTTCGACATTCTTTTTTGCTCGTCGACCTCGGGTGACCCAGGTCGCAGTGGGAGCCGCGCACGAAAGCGGCGTCGCGAGACGGCTTCGCGGTCGCTAGTCGCACGAGCTCGGCAACCGCGTCTGCCGGGGCGGAGTTCGGGACGCCGACGGCTAAGTGGGAACCGCCGCTCGGATGTTCGCCGTTTGTGGCCGAGTGAGTGCTGGCACTCCGGCGAAGCCAAACGGGGCCGATTCCGGCACGATATCGGCGTCTTTCTACGTGCTCGCCGGCGACCGTCGCACGAGTACGGCAAAGTGCGTCTGCCGGGGCGGGGTTTGCGACGCGTACGCAATAGTGAGAACCGTCGCTCGGATGTTCGTCGTCTTTCGCCGAGCCAGTGCTGGCACTCCGGCGAAGCCGAACGGAGCCGATTCGGGCACGATATCGGCGTCTTTCCACGTGCTCGCCGGCGACCGTCGCACGAGTACGGTAAACCGCGTCAGCCGGGGCGGAGTTCGGGACGCCGATGCGAAAGTGGGAAGCGCCGCTCGGATCTTCGCCGTTTTTGGAGGAGTCAGTGGCGGCACTCCGGTGAAGCCAAGGTGCGCCAATTCGCGCACGATATCGGCGTCTTTCGACGTGCCCGCCGGCCACCGTCGCACGAGTACGGCAAACCTCGTCTGCCGGGGCGGGGTTTGCGACGCCGACGCAAAAGTGGGAACCGCCGCTCGGATGTTCGCCGTTTTTGGCAGAGTGAGTGCTGGCACTCCGGCGAAGCGAAAGAGCGTGAATGCGCCCACGAAAGTAGCGTATTTGGACGTGCTTGACGGCGACCGCCGCAGGAGTACGAAAAACCACGTCAGCCGGGGCGAGCGACCCACGGCGGTCTGGGTGCTTATCGCTGCTATTATAGGGGCACCCCGGCAGACGCAGAAAGAAAAAAAAAATGGGGACATGGCGTGCGTCACCGTGCGGCTTCGCAGCGTTGCCGAAGTCGCCGAGCCCTTCGACTGAGCCGAACGGCGGACAGGGAACGTTGGTCGGCCGTTCTAACCTGTCGGTGCCACGCCGAGACGTCGTTAAGGAAAACCGCGTCGTGGGCCTCTACGACGCCGTCGAGTCGTTGTACGTTTGGTGTCCAGCGTGTCGGCGGCGAGTAGCGGACACGTCGTTCACGACTTCGGTCTTTCGCAGTCGACGCGAACTTGCGGAGAGTCGTGGTGCCTCACGTTTTCGGCAGAAACCGCGGCGGAATTTTCCCGTGCGTGCGCGCACGACCTCGGTGCTGTGCCGTCAGCGTAGTGTTGCACAAACTCGTGGCCTACCCAAGGTGCGGTACGTTTGCGGCCGTATCCTCGGTGGGAATTTCGTGAGTAGGGTCGCAAATTCTACGACCTCGGCGGGTTTGAGAGCGACGTAGACTTGTGGCACGCTCAACATGCCACACGTTTCGGGGCACACCCGCGGTGAAATTTTCTCGAGTACGCTCGTATTAGGGCCCAAGGAGGTCTGGGTACTTATCGCTGCTATTATGTGGGGGTTCTCGTGAGCGGCGTACGCGAAAGCGACCGGGTGTCTGATATGCGGCGGGCTTCGGCCTCGTCAAGCGTGTCCTCGGGTCTGCTCCAGGGGAATCCACGGCAGTCGTCTGCAGCCTCATCCGCTTGATGCGTTAGGGGCTGGTTGTCGGACGGTGCCGTTTTACCACGATATCGAGGTGTGTTCCGTGTCGTCCTCGGGCGATTCAGATGCGAAAGCGCCGAAGACGCGGGCGTGACCCGTCGTCTGGCGGCTTTGCAGTCTCGGCTCCGTTGCTAGTTCCGGCCGGTCCACCGACAGTGCAGCGGGCTTGGGCAACCCGCACGGCGCGACCGAGTCGATGCAACGAAAAAGAGCGAGCATGAACGTGCTTCTTGCCGCACGGCTCCCACTCGTCTTTCGGGAAGGTTGTGCCGTAGCGAGCTCGAACGCCGTCATCTCGGAGTGCAAAATAAGCGTGTTGGGGCGCCTGAAGGTGGCCTCCGCCGCACACAGACTGCGTCCGGCCCGCCGAGGGCGAGGACGGACGCGCAGTCGAACGATTACCTGGTTGATCCTGCCAGTAATCATATGCTTGTCTCAAAGATTAAGCCATGCATGTCTAAGTACATGCCGAAATAAGGCGAAACCGCGAATGGCTCATTAAATCAGTTATGGTTCCTTAGATCGTTTCTTCCTACTTGGATAACTGTGGCAATTCTAGAGCTAATACATGCAGTGAGCCTGGAGCCCTTTGGGTAACGGGTGCTTTTATTAGACCAAGATCGATCGGGTTTCGGCCCGTATTGTGTGGTGACTCTGGATAACTTTGTGCTGATCGCATGGCCACGAGCCGGCGACGTTTCTTTCAAGTGTCTGCCTTATCAACTTTCGATGGTAGGTTACTTGCTTACCATGGTTGTTACGGGTAACGGAGAATCAGGGTTCGATTCCGGAGAGGGAGCCTGAGAAACGGCTACCACATCCAAGGAAGGCAGCAGGCGCGCAAATTACCCACTCCCGGCACGGGGAGGTAGTGACGAAAAATAACAATACGGGACTCTTTTGAGGCCCCGTAATTGAAATGAGTACACTCTAAATCCTTTAACGAGGATCAATTGGAGGGCAAGTCTGGTGCCAGCAGCCGCGGTAATTCCAGCTCCAATAGCGTATACTAAAGCTGCTGCGGTTAAAAAGCTCGTAGTTGGATCTCAGTTCCAGACGAGTAGTGCATCTACCCGATGCGACGGCTCGGACTGAACATCATGCCGGTTCTTTCTTGGTGCACTTCATTGTGTGCCTCGAGATGGCCGGTGCTTTTACTTTGAAAAAATTAGAGTGCTCAACGCAGGCGAGTCGCCTGAATAAACTTGCATGGAATAATAGAACAAGACCTCGTTTCTGTTCTGTTGGTTTTTGGAATACGAGGTAATGATTAAGAGGGACGGACGGGGGCATTCGTATTGCGGCGCTAGAGGTGAAATTCTTGGACCGTCGCAAGACGAACTACTGCGAAAGCATTTGCCAAGAATGTTTTCATTGATCAAGAACGAAAGTCAGAGGTTCGAAGGCGATCAGATACCGCCCTAGTTCTGACCATAAACGATGCCAACCAGCGATCCGCCTGAGTTACTCAAATGACTCGGCGGGCAGCTTCCGGGAAACCAAAGTATTTGGGTTCCGGGGGAAGTATGGTTGCAAAGCTGAAACTTAAAGGAATTGACGGAAGGGCACCACCAGGAGTGGAGCCTGCGGCTTAATTTGACTCAACACGGGAAAACTTACCCGGCCCGGACACTGGGAGGATTGACAGATTGAGAGCTCTTTCTTGATTCGGTGGATGGTGGTGCATGGCCGTTCTTAGTTGGTGGAGCGATTTGTCTGGTTAATTCCGATAACGAACGAGACTCTAGCCTATTAAATAGGTGCGGGGTTCCCAGCACCTTACAACCTTCTTAGAGGGACAAGCGGCTCCTAGCCGCACGAAACAGAGCAATAACAGGTCTGTGATGCCCTTAGATGTCCGGGGCCGCACGCGCGCTACACTGAAGGAAGCAGCGTGTCTTTATCCCTGTCTGAAAAGACTGGGTAACCCGTGGAACTTCTTTCGTGATTGGGATAGGGGCTTGCAATTGTTCCCCTTGAACGAGGAATTCCCAGTAAGCGCGAGTCATAAGCTCGCGTTGATTACGTCCCTGCCCTTTGTACACACCGCCCGTCGCTACTACCGATTGAATGATTTAGTGAGGTCTTCGGACCGATGTCCGGCGCGGCCTTTCGGTTGCGCCGGTCTGTTGGAAAGATGACCAAACTTGATCATTTAGAGGAAGTAAAAGTCGTAACAAGGTTTCCGTAGGTGAACCTGCGGAAGGATCATTAACGGATTGTGAAGGGTGAGCGCCTCAGCTGCGTCTGCGCCCGACACTTTCTGCCGCTGACCCCGTTTGGACGCGGGGTCGGCTTTTCCCCACGGGGCTGCCTGAATGTGGAGCGGCACCCCGTGACAAATTGTTGCGCCCAGCGGACGCCAACACCGCGACCTTGGACGGTCGGCCAGGTGGCGGACGCGGGTACAAACGGCGCAACGCACTCATAGGTCGGCTTTCGACCCGCCACTGCACCGTGGCTCGAAGCGCTCGAAATGCGCGACCCGACCGCTGCGGGACCGCCTAGTACTGTAAACAGGAGCGGCGGAGCGCGAACGGCGAGTCGTGGTTACGTCGGTAGAAGGCGAGGCTGCGCGTTCCCGAAACGCCAGCCGAGTGCCCTCCCGACCGTTCGAGCGTGCAAGAACGAGACCCGACAATCGCGCGGCGACTGCCAAGTACGAGAGGAACGGCACAAGCGTCGGCGGTCGGTCAAGGAACTGGCGATGTGACGGGTCCGCTGTGCACCAGTGCATACCGTCCCGCCGTCCGCGGCAAGCGCCTCCGCGTCCTCGGGTGACGGAGGCTGCCGGTCGGTTCTTGCAGGCGAGGGATCTCGCTGGCACCGGTTCGCGTTGACGCGCGGCCGGTCATGGCACGGCGATGCGACGGCCGAGGTGCGCAGTACTCGATGGAGGAACCGCACGCTCCGATGACCGTCCCGCCCTCCGCGGCGTATGCGTACCGACCGTAATGGTTGCAGCAGCGCCGGCCGGCTTTTGAATTCGCCACACGAAACACGGTGCGAGATCGCGGTTAGGGGAGCGTCGACGTTGCCAGGCGTTTTGCTTGCTGCCGAGGGAAAGGCGGCACGGCCACGTCGCGCTCGTCGCGATTAGCGGGTCTGCGCGCTTTGGGAAGGTGCCGCAACGACTTGCCGAAAGAGGAAGCACGGAAGAACGAGGGACTTGGACGTCCCGACAATTGAACGCACTTGCGGCCAGGCCCTTGCTGGCTTCGTTCTTCCGCCTCGAGTAGGCTCGTACGCGGCTCCGGCGCCGAAAGTGGTCCTTGGCACCGACTTCGGTGGACGTGGGAAGTGCCGCGCAAGTACGGCGCGCCTGGCTCCACCTGTTGGCTAAAGTAGGCAGCCGGATCGGCATTTTGGTGTGCGGTGGCAAACCGTGGATGCGAAAAAAGCTTGTGCGATTTCGTGGAACAAAAAGCGGGGGTCCCCCTTTTTATGCGGAGGAGACCGACCCGCCCGCCGTGGTGAACCGCGACGCCACGGTAAAAACGGGAGAGGCTTGTCGATGGGACCGTACATCCCGCGCTCCACGGAGGCCGGGAGGCGGCCGCCCGAGGAAATGTGTAGCCGTCGAGGCCCGCATCTGCGTGCACTCTTATCCAAATGGGTGTACCGCAGGCATTTTCTGGTTAGGCGGGCCAATGAGAGCGAGCACACAACGATACCTACGGGTCCGGCTTGGAGAACCGGCTTCGACGCCTCCCGAGTATTTATAGAGGGGTGGACCACGAAAGCACTCGCAAGTAGCGGAAGCGAAACGCCGTCCGAAACACACCGTTTGCTCGATTTGCGGCAGCCGAAAAAGGCGCGGCAGAGTTTTGGAGTCCAAGCGTGCGCTGAAAAGCGCCCTTCTTGGCCACTGTTTGGCCGAGTGCCAGAAACGTTTGGTTTTGACTGTACGGAATTGAACAAACACTTTTTCACGACTCTAAGCGGTGGATCACTCGGTTCTCGGGTCGATGAAGAACGCAGCCAGCTGCGAGACTTGGTGTGAATTGCAGGACACACTGAGCACTGATTCTTTGAACGCACATTGCGGCCTTGGGTCTTCCCTTGGCTTCGTCTGTCTGAGGGTCGGATCACATATCAAGAGAGCCTTCGGCGCACAAGGGAACGTGAGCCGTCGACTCGTTTTGACCGCGTCGGCAACACGGACAGCACGCTGAACACCTCACAGCGAGCGCCAACAGCGGCCACTCAAGGGCGAGACGGTGGCGACCGTCGTGCCAGAGCCCAACCGAAACGGGGGCGACCGACTGCATTGAGGATGTGGCACCTCGTTGAGACCGCCGCAGGACTTCGAGTCGGAAGGAAGCCTGCAGGGAAAGTGCGGTCGAGGTTGCGTACTCCTCTCTGCGACCGGGCGCGCAAGAGCTGCGAGAGCCACGGACGCGCAACTTTAACGCACGGTAAACACGAGGAGCGAAAGCCGGCCAGCAAAGCTTCTCCAGCCGTGCGCAAAGTGCGCGAGATCGCAGCCTTGCGTTGCGC
>NW_027464916.1:42500-55000 GCF_043290135.1 Rhipicephalus microplus
ACGATGCACACTGCTGTTCGTGTGGAACAAACGTGACTACCGTGCTGTACGGTGGAGTTCTGTGCGCAAAAGCGGCGGGTGTGTTTCTAAGCACCACAGCGTTGTGTCAAAAAAGAGGTGCCTGAGAGAAACGCATGCGACTGCCGTGCTTTGCGGCATAGCACCGTGCGCAAAAACGGTGCGCATGCAAGAGGTGTCAGAGCTAGCGAACTTTTGCCACGAGCAACAGGTCACTAAAAGCCTATAGATGACGGTGTTGGAGGAAAAGAAAAATATCGAGAAAGCACTGCGGTGTGCCGTGCGTAGGGACGGGCGCGCGTGCCACATGCCGCCGAAATATGGGTGTCGGAGAAAACAGAGTGCCGCGCGTAACGAGGGGCGCGCGTGTTACAGAGAGATATGCCCAAACGCATGAAAGTGTACGCAGGTGTCCTAAGGCAGTTTTTTTTTTTTTTCCTCATTTTGATGTCGCCCCGGCTGACGTGGTTTTCGTTTTTCCGTGCCGCCCCGGCTGACGCGGTTTTCGTTTTTCCGTGCCGCCCCGGCTGACGCAGTTTTTGCGCCGCCCCGGCTGACGCGGTTTTCGCGCCGCCCCGGCTGACGCAGTTCGGACTTAGCACTTTTCGGCTGTGCCTGGCTGGCGGCCCACTCACTCGATCGCCATGTCTGTTTGCCACAGTTTTCCCGGTGGTGCCGCACCCGGGCTCGCCCCGGCTGACGCGGTTTCGTGCCGCCCCGGCAGACGCGGTTTTCGCGCCGCCCCGGCTGACGCGGTTTCGTGCCGCCCCGGCAGACGCGGTTTTTTGCCGCCCCGGCAGACGCGTTTTTTTTTTCTTTCGCCCCGGCTGACGCAGTTTTCGCGCCGCCCCGGCAGACGCGGTTTTCGCGCCGCCCCGGCAGACGCGGTTTTTTGCGCCGCCCCGGCTGACGCAGTTCGGACTTGGCACTTTTTGGCTGAGCCTGGCTGGCGGCCCACTCACTCGATCGCCATGTCTGTTTGCCACAGTTTTCCCGGTGGTGCCGCACCCGGGCTCGCCCCGGCTGACGCAGTTTTCGCGCCGCCCCGGCTGACGCGGTTTCGTGCCGCCCCGGCAGACGCGGTTTTTTGCGCCGCCCCGGCTGACGCGGTTTTTTGCCGCCCCGGCTGACGCAGTTCGGACTTGGCACTTTTCGGCTGTGCCTGGCTGGCGGCCCACTCACTCGATCGCCATGTCTGTTTGCCACAGTTTTCCCGGTGGTGCCGCACCCGGGCTCGCCCCGGCAGACGCGTTTTTTTTTTTTCTTTCGCCCCGGCTGACGCAGTTTTCGCGCCGCCCCGGCTGACGCGGTTTCGTGCCGCCCCGGCAGACGCGGTTTTTTGCGCCGCCCCGGCTGACGCGGTTTTTGCCGCCCCGGCTGACGCAGTTCGGACTTAGCACTTTTTGGCTGAGCCTGGCTGGTGGCCCACTCACTCGATCGCCATGTCTGTTAGCCACAGTTTTCCCGGTGGTGCCGCACCCGGGCTCGCCCCGGCTGACGCAGTTTTCGCGCCGCCCCGGCTGACGCGGTTTCGTGCCGCCCCGGCAGACGCGGTTTTCGCGCCGCCCCGGCTGACGCGGTTTTTGCCGCCCCGGCTGACGCAGTTCGGACTTAGCACTTTTCGGCTGTGCCTGGCTGGCGGCCCACTCACTCGATCGCCATGTCTGTTTGCCACAGTTTTCCCGGTGGTGCCGCACCCGGGCTCGCCCCGGCTGACGCAGTTTTCGCGCCGCCCCGGCTGACGCGGTTTCGTGCCGCCCCGGCAGACGCGGTTTTCGCGCCGCCCCGGCTGACGCGGTTTCGTGCCGCCCCGGCAGACGCGGTTTTTTGCCGCCCCAGCTGACGCAGTTCGGACTTAGCACTTTTTGGCTGAGCCTTGCTGGCGGCCCACTCACTCGATCGCCATGTCTGTTTGCCACAGTTTTCCCGGTGGTGCCGCACCCGGGCTCGCCCCGGCAGACGCGTTTTTTTTTTTCTTTCGCCCCGGCTGACGCAGTTTTCGCGCCGCCCCGGCAGACGCGGTTTTCGCGCCGCCCCGGCAGACGCGGTTTTTTGCGCCGCCCCGGCTGACGCGGTTTTTTGCCGCCCCGGCTGACGCAGTTCGGACTTGGCACTTTTTGGCTGAGCCTGGCTGGCGGCCCACTCACTCGATCGCCATGTCTGTTTGCCACAGTTTTCCCGGTGGTGCCGCACCCGGGCTCGCCCCGGCTGACGCAGTTTTCGCGCCGCCCCGGCAGACGCGGTTTCGCGCCCCGGCAGACGCGGTTTTTTGCGCCGCCCCGGCTGACGCGGTTTTTTGCCGCCCCGGCTGACACGGTTCGGACTTTGCACTTTTCGGCTGTGCCTGGCTGGCGGCCCACTCACTCGATCGCCATGTCTGTTTGCCACAGTTTTCCCGGTGGTGCCGCACCCGGGCTCGCCCCGGCAGACGCGTTTTTTTTTTTTTTTTCTTTCGCCCCGGCTGACGCAGTTTTCGCGCCGCCCCGGCTGACGCGGTTTCGTGCCGCCCCGGCAGACGCGGTTTTTTGCGCCGCCCCGGCTGACGTGGTTTTTGCCGCCCCGGCTGACGCAGTTCGGACTTTGCACTTTTTGGCTGAGCCTGGCTGGCGGCCCACTCACTCGATCGCCATGTCTGTTTGCCACAGTTTTCCCGGTGGTGCCGCACCCGGGCTCGCCCCGGCAGACGCGTTTTTTTTTTTTTCCTTCGCCCCGGCAGACGTGGTTCCCCCCCCCCCCCTCCGTCTTTCTTTTTGTTTTTTTTTTTCGCCGCGGCTGAAGTGGATTTTTCGGTGCCTCGACGCCCCGGTAGTCGCGGTTTTTCCGTTTCCGCACGGCCCCGGCTGACGCTGCTCGGTCACAGTCGCCTTTTGTGGTGATTGCAGACTTCTTGAGCGCGGGTGTTTTTTTTTTTTGTTGTTGTTGTTGTTTTATTACGCATTCGCTCCAGCAGACGCTGTTTAGACTTTTTGTTTCCTCTTTTATCCTGCGACGAGGTGACGAGGTTTATTCGGTGCCCCGCCGCCCCGGCTGAAGTGATTTTTCCTGTCCCGTGCCGCCCCGGCTGACGCGGTTGGGACTTCGCGTTTGTTCGGCCGCCACGGGTTTTGGCGCACTCGCTCGGTTGCTTGTTGTTGCCACTTGTTGCGAACCCAGGTTTCTTGAGCGAGCGCGGGCGTTTTTTCTTCCTTTCTTTCTTTGTTCTATGTGTTAGCGAATCGGCCTTTAATATCACACGAGGACTCACAACCAACAATTTTCAGTTTGAAGTGTAAAAAATCTGCAGGTGTTGACGTAACTGACTTGCCCCGTACCCTTGAGTACATCCATGAAGTTCTCGTAGTACTACTAAATCGCATTATTCCAAGTGGAGAAATTCCCATAAACTTGCAAACCTCTACACGAAAATCGGTGCGCGTGATAAAGTTGAAAATTATCGTCCGATATCAAATGTGCCTTCTATAACACAAATTCTAGGAAAAAAAAAAAAAAAAACACTTGTTCGCCGTTTTCTGCGCCGTGACTGGCAGCACTCCGGCGAAGCGAAACGGGGTCGATTCGAGCACGATATCGGCGTCTTTCGACGTGCTCGCCGGCGACCGTCGCACGAGTACGTCGCACGAGCGCGTCTGCCGGGGCGCCGTTTGCGAAGCCGACGCAAAAGTGGGAACCGCCGCTCGGATGATCGCCGCTTTCGGCAGAGTGAGTGTTGGCACTCCGGGGAAGCGAAACAGCGTGAATGCGCCCACGAAATCGGCGTATTTTGAAGTGCCCGCCGGCGACCGTCGCACGAGTACGGTAAACCGCGTCAGCCGGGGCGTAGTTCGGGACGCCGACGAAAAAGTGGGAAGCGCAACTCGGATCTTCGCCGTTTTTGCAGGAGTGAGTGGCGGCCCTCCTGCGAGACCAAGAAGCATCGATTCGTGCACGAATTCGGCGCCTTTCGACGTGATCGCCGGCGACCGTCGCTCGAGTAGGGCAAACCGCGTCTGCCGGGGCGGGCTTCGGGACGCCGATGCGAAAGTGGGAAACGCTGCTCGGATGTTCGCCGTTTTTGGCCGAGTGAGTGCTGGCACACGGGCGAAGCCAAACGGGGCCGATTACGGCACGATATCGGCGTCTTTCGACGTGCCCGCCGGCGACCGTCGCACGAGTACGGTAAACCGCGTCAGCCCGGGCGGAGTTCGGGACGCCGATGCGAAAGTGGAGAACGCCGCTCGGATCTTCGCCGTTTTTGGAGGAGTGAGTGGCGGCACTCCGGAGAAGCCAGGGAGCGCCAATTAGCGCACGATATCGGCGTCTTTCGACGCGCTCGCCGGCGACCGTCGCACGAGTAGGGCAAACCGCGTCTGCCGGGGCGGGGTTTACGACGCCGACGCAAAAGTGGGAACCGCCGCTCGGATGTTGGCCGTTTTTGGCAGAGTGAGTGCTGGCACTCCGGCGACGCGAAAGAGCGCGAATGCGCCCACGAAAGTGGCGTATTTGGACGTGCGTGACGGCGACCGCTGCAGGAGTACGAAAAACCACGTCAGCCGGGGCGAGCGACACACGGCGGTCTGGGTGCTTATCGCTGCTATTATAGGGGCACCCCGGCAGACGCAGAAAAAAAAAAAAAAATTTTCGACCTTCTTTTTTGCTGGTCGAGCTCGGGTAACCCAGGTCGCAATGGGAGCCGCGCACGAAAGCGGCGTCGCGAGACGCGTTCGCGGTCGCTAGTCGCACGAGCTCGGCAACCGCGTCAGCCGGCGCGGAGTTCGGGATGCCGACGGCTAAGTGGGTACCGCTGCTCGGATGTTCGCCCGTTTTTGGCCGAGTGAGTGCTGGCACTCCGGTGAAGCCAAGGAGCGCCAATTCGTGCACGATATCGGCGTCTTTCGACGTGCCCGCCGGCCACCGCCGCACGAGTACGGCAAACCGCGTCTGCCGGGGCGGGGTTCGCGACGCGTACGCAATAGTGGGAACCGTCGCTCGGATGTTCGTCGTCTTTGGCCGAGCGAGTGCTGGCACTCCGGCGAAGCGAAACGGGGCCGATTCGGGCACGATATCGGCGTATTTCGACGTGCTCGCCGGCGACCGTCGCACGAGTACGGCAAAGCGCGTCTGCCGGGGCGAGGTTTGCGACGCCGACGAAAAAGTGGGAAGCGCCGCTCGGATCTTCGCCGTTTTTGCAGGAGTGAGTGGCGGCCCTCCTGCGAGACCAAGAAGCATCGACTCGCGCACGATATCGGTGTCTTTCGACGTGCCCGCCGGCCACCGCCGCACGAGTACGGCAAACCGCGTATGCCGGGGCGGGGTTGGCGACGCCGACGCAAAAGTGGGAACCGCCACTAGGATGTTCGCCGTTTTTTGGCAGAGTGAGTGCTGGCACTCCGGCGAAGCGAAAGAGCGCGAATGCGCCCACGAAAGTGGCGTGTTTGGACGTGCTTGACGACGACCACCGCAGGAAAACGAAAAACCACGTCAGCCGGGGCGAGCGACCCATGGCGGTCTGGGTGCTTATCGCTGCTATTATAGGGGCACCCCGGCAGACGCAAAAAAAAAAAAAAAAATTTTTTTCGACATTCTTTTTTGCTCGTCGACCTCGGGTGACCCAGGTCGCAGTGGGAGCCGCGCACGAAAGCGGCGTCGCGAGACGGCTTCGCGGTCGCTAGTCGCACGAGCTCGGCAACCGCGTCTGCCGGGGCGGAGTTCGGGACGCCGACGGCTAAGTGGGAACCGCCGCTCGGATGTTCGCCGTTTGTGGCCGAGTGAGTGCTGGCACTCCGGCGAAGCCAAACGGGGCCGATTCCGGCACGATATCGGCGTCTTTCTACGTGCTCGCCGGCGACCGTCGCACGAGTACGGCAAAGTGCGTCTGCCGGGGCGGGGTTTGCGACGCGTACGCAATAGTGAGAACCGTCGCTCGGATGTTCGTCGTCTTTCGCCGAGCCAGTGCTGGCAATCCGGCGAAGCCGAACGGAGCCGATTCGGGCACGATATCGGCGTCTTTCCACGTGCTCGCCGGCGACCGTCGCACGAGTACGGTAAACCGCGTCAGCCGGGGCGGAGTTCGGGACGCCGATGCGAAAGTGGGAAGCGCCGCTCGGATCTTCGCCGTTTTTGGAGGAGTCAGTGGCGGCACTCCGGTGAAGCCAAGGTGCGCCAATTCGCGCACGATATCGGCGTCTTTCGACGTGCCCGCCGGCCACCGTCGCACGAGTACGGCAAACCTCGTCTGCCGGGGCGGGGTTTGCGACGCCGACGCAAAAGTGGGAACCGCCGCTCGGATGTTCGCCGTTTTTGGCAGAGTGAGTGCTGGCACTCCGGCGAAGCGAAAGAGCGCGAATGCGCCCACGAAAGTGGCGTGTTTGGACGTGCTTGACGACGACCACCGCAGGAAAACGAAAAACCACGTCAGCCGGGGCGAGCGACCCATGGCGGTCTGGGTGCTTATCGCTGCTATTATAGGGGCACCCCGGCAGACGCAAAAAAAAAAAAATTTTTTTCGACATTCTTTTTTGCTCGTCGACCTCGGGTGACCCAGGTCGCAGTGGGAGCCGCGCACGAAAGCGGCGTCGCGAGACGGCTTCGCGGTCGCTAGTCGCACGAGCTCGGCAACCGCGTCTGCCGGGGCGGAGTTCGGGACGCCGACGGCTAAGTGGGAACCGCCGCTCGGATGTTCGCCGTTTGTGGCCGAGTGAGTGCTGGCACTCCGGCGAAGCCAAACGGGGCCGATTCCGGCACGATATCGGCGTCTTTCTACGTGCTCGCCGGCGACCGTCGCACGAGTACGGCAAAGTGCGTCTGCCGGGGCGGGGTTTGCGACGCGTACGCAATAGTGAGAACCGTCGCTCGGATGTTCGTCGTCTTTCGCCGAGCCAGTGCTGGCACTCCGGCGAAGCCGAACGGAGCCGATTCGGGCACGATATCGGCGTCTTTCCACGTGCTCGCCGGCGACCGTCGCACGAGTACGGTAAACCGCGTCAGCCGGGGCGGAGTTCGGGACGCCGATGCGAAAGTGGGAAGCGCCGCTCGGATCTTCGCCGTTTTTGGAGGAGTCAGTGGCGGCACTCCGGTGAAGCCAAGGTGCGCCAATTCGCGCACGATATCGGCGTCTTTCGACGTGCCCGCCGGCCACCGTCGCACGAGTACGGCAAACCTCGTCTGCCGGGGCGGGGTTTGCGACGCCGACGCAAAAGTGGGAACCGCCGCTCGGATGTTCGCCGTTTTTGGCAGAGTGAGTGCTGGCACTCCGGCGAAGCGAAAGAGCGTGAATGCGCCCACGAAAGTAGCGTATTTGGACGTGCTTGACGGCGACCGCCGCAGGAGTACGAAAAACCACGTCAGCCGGGGCGAGCGACCCACGGCGGTCTGGGTGCTTATCGCTGCTATTATAGGGGCACCCCGGCAGACGCAGAAAGAAAAAAAAAATGGGGACATGGCGTGCGTCACCGTGCGGCTTCGCAGCGTTGCCGAAGTCGCCGAGCCCTTCGACTGAGCCGAACGGCGGACAGGGAACGTTGGTCGGCCGTTCTAACCTGTCGGTGCCACGCCGAGACGTCGTTAAGGAAAACCGCGTCGTGGGCCTCTACGACGCCGTCGAGTCGTTGTACGTTTGGTGTCCAGCGTGTCGGCGGCGAGTAGCGGACACGTCGTTCACGACTTCGGTCTTTCGCAGTCGACGCGAACTTGCGGAGAGTCGTGGTGCCTCACGTTTTCGGCAGAAACCGCGGCGGAATTTTCCCGTGCGTGCGCGCACGACCTCGGTGCTGTGCCGTCAGCGTAGTGTTGCACAAACTCGTGGCCTACCCAAGGTGCGGTACGTTTGCGGCCGTATCCTCGGTGGGAATTTCGTGAGTAGGGTCGCAAATTCTACGACCTCGGCGGGTTTGAGAGCGACGTAGACTTGTGGCACGCTCAACATGCCACACGTTTCGGGGCACACCCGCGGTGAAATTTTCTCGAGTACGCTCGTATTAGGGCCCAAGGAGGTCTGGGTACTTATCGCTGCTATTATGTGGGGGTTCTCGTGAGCGGCGTACGCGAAAGCGACCGGGTGTCTGATATGCGGCGGGCTTCGGCCTCGTCAAGCGTGTCCTCGGGTCTGCTCCAGGGGAATCCACGGCAGTCGTCTGCAGCCTCATCCGCTTGATGCGTTAGGGGCTGGTTGTCGGACGGTGCCGTTTTACCACGATATCGAGGTGTGTTCCGTGTCGTCCTCGGGCGATTCAGATGCGAAAGCGCCGAAGACGCGGGCGTGACCCGTCGTCTGGCGGCTTTGCAGTCTCGGCTCCGTTGCTAGTTCCGGCCGGTCCACCGACAGTGCAGCGGGCTTGGGCAACCCGCACGGCGCGACCGAGTCGATGCAACGAAAAAGAGCGAGCATGAACGTGCTTCTTGCCGCACGGCTCCCACTCGTCTTTCGGGAAGGTTGTGCCGTAGCGAGCTCGAACGCCGTCATCTCGGAGTGCAAAATAAGCGTGTTGGGGCGCCTGAAGGTGGCCTCCGCCGCACACAGACTGCGTCCGGCCCGCCGAGGGCGAGGACGGACGCGCAGTCGAACGATTACCTGGTTGATCCTGCCAGTAATCATATGCTTGTCTCAAAGATTAAGCCATGCATGTCTAAGTACATGCCGAAATAAGGCGAAACCGCGAATGGCTCATTAAATCAGTTATGGTTCCTTAGATCGTTTCTTCCTACTTGGATAACTGTGGCAATTCTAGAGCTAATACATGCAGTGAGCCTGGAGCCCTTTGGGTAACGGGTGCTTTTATTAGACCAAGATCGATCGGGTTTCGGCCCGTATTGTGTGGTGACTCTGGATAACTTTGTGCTGATCGCATGGCCACGAGCCGGCGACGTTTCTTTCAAGTGTCTGCCTTATCAACTTTCGATGGTAGGTTACTTGCTTACCATGGTTGTTACGGGTAACGGAGAATCAGGGTTCGATTCCGGAGAGGGAGCCTGAGAAACGGCTACCACATCCAAGGAAGGCAGCAGGCGCGCAAATTACCCACTCCCGGCACGGGGAGGTAGTGACGAAAAATAACAATACGGGACTCTTTTGAGGCCCCGTAATTGAAATGAGTACACTCTAAATCCTTTAACGAGGATCAATTGGAGGGCAAGTCTGGTGCCAGCAGCCGCGGTAATTCCAGCTCCAATAGCGTATACTAAAGCTGCTGCGGTTAAAAAGCTCGTAGTTGGATCTCAGTTCCAGACGAGTAGTGCATCTACCCGATGCGACGGCTCGGACTGAACATCATGCCGGTTCTTTCTTGGTGCACTTCATTGTGTGCCTCGAGATGGCCGGTGCTTTTACTTTGAAAAAATTAGAGTGCTCAACGCAGGCGAGTCGCCTGAATAAACTTGCATGGAATAATAGAACAAGACCTCGTTTCTGTTCTGTTGGTTTTTGGAATACGAGGTAATGATTAAGAGGGACGGACGGGGGCATTCGTATTGCGGCGCTAGAGGTGAAATTCTTGGACCGTCGCAAGACGAACTACTGCGAAAGCATTTGCCAAGAATGTTTTCATTGATCAAGAACGAAAGTCAGAGGTTCGAAGGCGATCAGATACCGCCCTAGTTCTGACCATAAACGATGCCAACCAGCGATCCGCCTGAGTTACTCAAATGACTCGGCGGGCAGCTTCCGGGAAACCAAAGTATTTGGGTTCCGGGGGAAGTATGGTTGCAAAGCTGAAACTTAAAGGAATTGACGGAAGGGCACCACCAGGAGTGGAGCCTGCGGCTTAATTTGACTCAACACGGGAAAACTTACCCGGCCCGGACACTGGGAGGATTGACAGATTGAGAGCTCTTTCTTGATTCGGTGGATGGTGGTGCATGGCCGTTCTTAGTTGGTGGAGCGATTTGTCTGGTTAATTCCGATAACGAACGAGACTCTAGCCTATTAAATAGGTGCGGGGTTCCCAGCACCTTACAACCTTCTTAGAGGGACAAGCGGCTCCTAGCCGCACGAAACAGAGCAATAACAGGTCTGTGATGCCCTTAGATGTCCGGGGCCGCACGCGCGCTACACTGAAGGAAGCAGCGTGTCTTTATCCCTGTCTGAAAAGACTGGGTAACCCGTGGAACTTCTTTCGTGATTGGGATAGGGGCTTGCAATTGTTCCCCTTGAACGAGGAATTCCCAGTAAGCGCGAGTCATAAGCTCGCGTTGATTACGTCCCTGCCCTTTGTACACACCGCCCGTCGCTACTACCGATTGAATGATTTAGTGAGGTCTTCGGACCGATGTCCGGCGCGGCCTTTCGGTTGCGCCGGTCTGTTGGAAAGATGACCAAACTTGATCATTTAGAGGAAGTAAAAGTCGTAACAAGGTTTCCGTAGGTGAACCTGCGGAAGGATCATTAACGGATTGTGAAGGGTGAGCGCCTCAGCTGCGTCTGCGCCCGACACTTTCTGCCGCTGACCCCGTTTGGACGCGGGGTCGGCTTTTCCCCACGGGGCTGCCTGAATGTGGAGCGGCACCCCGTGACAAATTGTTGCGCCCAGCGGACGCCAACACCGCGACCTTGGACGGTCGGCCAGGTGGCGGACGCGGGTACAAACGGCGCAACGCACTCATAGGTCGGCTTTCGACCCGCCACTGCACCGTGGCTCGAAGCGCTCGAAATGCGCGACCCGACCGCTGCGGGACCGCCTAGTACTGTAAACAGGAGCGGCGGAGCGCGAACGGCGAGTCGTGGTTACGTCGGTAGAAGGCGAGGCTGCGCGTTCCCGAAACGCCAGCCGAGTGCCCTCCCGACCGTTCGAGCGTGCAAGAACGAGACCCGACAATCGCGCGGCGACTGCCAAGTACGAGAGGAACGGCACAAGCGTCGGCGGTCGGTCAAGGAACTGGCGATGTGACGGGTCCGCTGTGCACCAGTGCATACCGTCCCGCCGTCCGCGGCAAGCGCCTCCGCGTCCTCGGGTGACGGAGGCTGCCGGTCGGTTCTTGCAGGCGAGGGATCTCGCTGGCACCGGTTCGCGTTGACGCGCGGCCGGTCATGGCACGGCGATGCGACGGCCGAGGTGCGCAGTACTCGATGGAGGAACCGCACGCTCCGATGACCGTCCCGCCCTCCGCGGCGTATGCGTACCGACCGTAATGGTTGCAGCAGCGCCGGCCGGCTTTTGAATTCGCCACACGAAACACGGTGCGAGATCGCGGTTAGGGGAGCGTCGACGTTGCCAGGCGTTTTGCTTGCTGCCGAGGGAAAGGCGGCACGGCCACGTCGCGCTCGTCGCGATTAGCGGGTCTGCGCGCTTTGGGAAGGTGCCGCAACGACTTGCCGAAAGAGGAAGCACGGAAGAACGAGGGACTTGGACGTCCCGACAATTGAACGCACTTGCGGCCAGGCCCTTGCTGGCTTCGTTCTTCCGCCTCGAGTAGGCTCGTACGCGGCTCCGGCGCCGAAAGTGGTCCTTGGCACCGACTTCGGTGGACGTGGGAAGTGCCGCGCAAGTACGGCGCGCCTGGCTCCACCTGTTGGCTAAAGTAGGCAGCCGGATCGGCATTTTGGTGTGCGGTGGCAAACCGTGGATGCGAAAAAAGCTTGTGCGATTTCGTGGAACAAAAAGCGGGGGTCCCCCTTTTTATGCGGAGGAGACCGACCCGCCCGCCGTGGTGAACCGCGACGCCACGGTAAAAACGGGAGAGGCTTGTCGATGGGACCGTGCATCCCGCGCTCCACGGAGGCCGGGAGGCGGCCGCCCGAGGAAATGTGTAGCCGTCGAGGCCCGCATCTGCGTGCACTCTTATCCAAATGGGTGTACCGCAGGCATTTTCTGGTTAGGCGGGCCAATGAGAGCGAGCACACAACGATACCTACGGGTCCGGCTTGGAGAACCGGCTTCGACGCCTCCCGAGTATTTATAGAGGGGTGGACCACGAAAGCACTCGCAAGTAGCGGAAGCGAAACGCCGTCCGAAACACACCGTTTGCTCGATTTGCGGCAGCCGAAAAAGGCGCGGCAGAGTTTTGGAGTCCAAGCGTGCGCTGAAAAGCGCCCTTCTTGGCCACTGTTTGGCCGAGTGCCAGAAACGTTTGGTTTTGACTGTACGGAATTGAACAAACACTTTTTCACGACTCTAAGCGGTGGATCACTCGGTTCTCGGGTCGATGAAGAACGCAGCCAGCTGCGAGACTTGGTGTGAATTGCAGGACACACTGAGCACTGATTCTTTGAACGCACATTGCGGCCTTGGGTCTTCCCTTGGCTTCGTCTGTCTGAGGGTCGGATCACATATCAAGAGAGCCTTCGGCGCACAAGGGAACGTGAGCCGTCGACTCGTTTTGACCGCGTCGGCAACACGGACAGCACGCTGAACACCTCACAGCGAGCGCCAACAGCGGCCACTCAAGGGCGAGACGGTGGCGACCGTCGTGCCAGAGCCCAACCGAAACGGGGGCGACCGACTGCATTGAGGATGTGGCACCTCGTTGAGACCGCCGCAGGACTTCGAGTCGGAAGGAAGCCTGCAGGGAAAGTG
>NW_027464916.1:62500-75000 GCF_043290135.1 Rhipicephalus microplus
GACGCAGTTCGGACTTGGCACTTTTCGGCTGTGCCTGGCTGGCGGCCCACTCACTCGATCGCCATGTCTGTTTGCCACAGTTTTCCCGGTGGTGCCGCACCCGGGCTCGCCCCGGCAGACGCGTTTTTTTTTTTTCTTTCGCCCCGGCTGACGCAGTTTTCGCGCCGCCCCGGCTGACGCGGTTTCGTGCCGCCCCGGCAGACGCGGTTTTTTGCGCCGCCCCGGCTGACGCGGTTTTTGCCGCCCCGGCTGACGCAGTTCGGACTTAGCACTTTTTGGCTGAGCCTGGCTGGTGGCCCACTCACTCGATCGCCATGTCTGTTAGCCACAGTTTTCCCGGTGGTGCCGCACCCGGGCTCGCCCCGGCTGACGCAGTTTTCGCGCCGCCCCGGCTGACGCGGTTTCGTGCCGCCCCGGCAGACGCGGTTTTCGCGCCGCCCCGGCTGACGCGGTTTTTGCCGCCCCGGCTGACGCAGTTCGGACTTAGCACTTTTCGGCTGTGCCTGGCTGGCGGCCCACTCACTCGATCGCCATGTCTGTTTGCCACAGTTTTCCCGGTGGTGCCGCACCCGGGCTCGCCCCGGCTGACGCAGTTTTCGCGCCGCCCCGGCTGACGCGGTTTCGTGCCGCCCCGGCAGACGCGGTTTTCGCGCCGCCCCGGCTGACGCGGTTTCGTGCCGCCCCGGCAGACGCGGTTTTTTGCCGCCCCAGCTGACGCAGTTCGGACTTAGCACTTTTTGGCTGAGCCTTGCTGGCGGCCCACTCACTCGATCGCCATGTCTGTTTGCCACAGTTTTCCCGGTGGTGCCGCACCCGGGCTCGCCCCGGCAGACGCGTTTTTTTTTTCTTTCGCCCCGGCTGACGCAGTTTTCGCGCCGCCCCGGCAGACGCGGTTTTCGCGCCGCCCCGGCAGACGCGGTTTTTTGCGCCGCCCCGGCTGACGCGGTTTTTTGCCGCCCCGGCTGACGCAGTTCGGACTTGGCACTTTTTGGCTGAGCCTGGCTGGCGGCCCACTCACTCGATCGCCATGTCTGTTTGCCACAGTTTTCCCGGTGGTGCCGCACCCGGGCTCGCCCCGGCTGACGCAGTTTTCGCGCCGCCCCGGCAGACGCGGTTTCGTGCCGCCCCGGCAGACGCGGTTTTTTGCGCCGCCCCGGCTGACGCGGTTTTTTGCCGCCCCGGCTGACACGGTTCGGACTTTGCACTTTTCGGCTGTGCCTGGCTGGCGGCCCACTCACTCGATCGCCATGTCTGTTTGCCACAGTTTTCCCGGTGGTGCCGCACCCGGGCTCGCCCCGGCAGACGCGTTTTTTTTTTTTTTTTCTTTCGCCCCGGCTGACGCAGTTTTCGCGCCGCCCCGGCTGACGCGGTTTCGTGCCGCCCCGGCAGACGCGGTTTTTTGCGCCGCCCCGGCTGACGTGGTTTTTGCCGCCCCGGCTGACGCAGTTCGGACTTTGCACTTTTTGGCTGAGCCTGGCTGGCGGCCCACTCACTCGATCGCCATGTCTGTTTGCCACAGTTTTCCCGGTGGTGCCGCACCCGGGCTCGCCCCGGCAGACGCGTTTTTTTTTTTTCCTTCGCCCCGGCAGACGTGGTTCCCCCCCCCCCCCTCCGTCTTTCTTTTTGTTTTTTTTTTTCGCCGCGGCTGAAGTGGATTTTTCGGTGCCTCGACGCCCCGGTAGTCGCGGTTTTTCCGTTTCCGCACGGCCCCGGCTGACGCTGCTCGGTCACAGTCGCCTTTTGTGGTGATTGCAGACTTCTTGAGCGCGGGTGTTTTTTTTTTGTTGTTGTTGTTGTTTTATTACGCATTCGCTCCAGCAGACGCTGTTTAGACTTTTTGTTTCCTCTTTTATCCTGCGACGAGGTGACGAGGTTTATTCGGTGCCCCGCCGCCCCGGCTGAAGTGATTTTTCCTGTCCCGTGCCGCCCCGGCTGACGCGGTTGGGACTTCGCGTTTGTTCGGCCGCCACGGGTTTTGGCGCACTCGCTCGGTTGCTTGTTGTTGCCACTTGTTGCGAACCCAGGTTTCTTGAGCGAGCGCGGGCGTTTTTTCTTCCTTTCTTTCTTTGTTCTATGTGTTAGCGAATCGGCCTTTAATATCACACGAGGACTCACAACCAACAATTTTCAGTTTGAAGTGTAAAAAATCTGCAGGTGTTGACGTAACTGACTTGCCCCGTACCCTTGAGTACATCCATGAAGTTCTCGTAGTACTACTAAATCGCATTATTCCAAGTGGAGAAATTCCCATAAACTTGCAAACCTCTACACGAAAATCGGTGCGCGTGATAAAGTTGAAAATTATCGTCCGATATCAAATGTGCCTTCTATAACACAAATTCTAGGAAAAAAAAAAAAAAAAACACTTGTTCGCCGTTTTCTGCGCCGTGACTGGCAGCACTCCGGCGAAGCGAAACGGGGTCGATTCGAGCACGATATCGGCGTCTTTCGACGTGCTCGCCGGCGACCGTCGCACGAGTACGTCGCACGAGCGCGTCTGCCGGGGCGCCGTTTGCGAAGCCGACGCAAAAGTGGGAACCGCCGCTCGGATGATCGCCGCTTTCGGCAGAGTGAGTGTTGGCACTCCGGGGAAGCGAAACAGCGTGAATGCGCCCACGAAATCGGCGTATTTTGAAGTGCCCGCCGGCGACCGTCGCACGAGTACGGTAAACCGCGTCAGCCGGGGCGTAGTTCGGGACGCCGACGAAAAAGTGGGAAGCGCAACTCGGATCTTCGCCGTTTTTGCAGGAGTGAGTGGCGGCCCTCCTGCGAGACCAAGAAGCATCGATTCGTGCACGAATTCGGCGCCTTTCGACGTGATCGCCGGCGACCGTCGCTCGAGTAGGGCAAACCGCGTCTGCCGGGGCGGGCTTCGGGACGCCGATGCGAAAGTGGGAAACGCTGCTCGGATGTTCGCCGTTTTTGGCCGAGTGAGTGCTGGCACACGGGCGAAGCCAAACGGGGCCGATTACGGCACGATATCGGCGTCTTTCGACGTGCCCGCCGGCGACCGTCGCACGAGTACGGTAAACCGCGTCAGCCCGGGCGGAGTTCGGGACGCCGATGCGAAAGTGGAGAACGCCGCTCGGATCTTCGCCGTTTTTGGAGGAGTGAGTGGCGGCACTCCGGAGAAGCCAGGGAGCGCCAATTAGCGCACGATATCGGCGTCTTTCGACGCGCTCGCCGGCGACCGTCGCACGAGTAGGGCAAACCGCGTCTGCCGGGGCGGGGTTTACGACGCCGACGCAAAAGTGGGAACCGCCGCTCGGATGTTGGCCGTTTTTGGCAGAGTGAGTGCTGGCACTCCGGCGACGCGAAAGAGCGCGAATGCGCCCACGAAAGTGGCGTATTTGGACGTGCGTGACGGCGACCGCTGCAGGAGTACGAAAAACCACGTCAGCCGGGGCGAGCGACACACGGCGGTCTGGGTGCTTATCGCTGCTATTATAGGGGCACCCCGGCAGACGCAGAAAAAAAAAAAAAAATTTTCGACCTTCTTTTTTGCTGGTCGAGCTCGGGTAACCCAGGTCGCAATGGGAGCCGCGCACGAAAGCGGCGTCGCGAGACGCGTTCGCGGTCGCTAGTCGCACGAGCTCGGCAACCGCGTCAGCCGGCGCGGAGTTCGGGATGCCGACGGCTAAGTGGGTACCGCTGCTCGGATGTTCGCCGTTTTTGGCCGAGTGAGTGCTGGCACTCCGGTGAAGCCAAGGAGCGCCAATTCGTGCACGATATCGGCGTCTTTCGACGTGCCCGCCGGCCACCGCCGCACGAGTACGGCAAACCGCGTCTGCCGGGGCGGGGTTCGCGACGCGTACGCAATAGTGGGAACCGTCGCTCGGATGTTCGTCGTCTTTGGCCGAGCGAGTGCTGGCACTCCGGCGAAGCGAAACGGGGCCGATTCGGGCACGATATCGGCGTATTTCGACGTGCTCGCCGGCGACCGTCGCACGAGTACGGCAAAGCGCGTCTGCCGGGGCGAGGTTTGCGACGCCGACGAAAAAGTGGGAAGCGCCGCTCGGATCTTCGCCGTTTTTGCAGGAGTGAGTGGCGGCCCTCCTGCGAGACCAAGAAGCATCGACTCGCGCACGATATCGGTGTCTTTCGACGTGCCCGCCGGCCACCGCCGCACGAGTACGGCAAACCGCGTATGCCGGGGCGGGGTTGGCGACGCCGACGCAAAAGTGGGAACCGCCACTAGGATGTTCGCCGTTTTTGGCAGAGTGAGTGCTGGCACTCCGGCGAAGCGAAAGAGCGCGAATGCGCCCACGAAAGTGGCGTGTTTGGACGTGCTTGACGACGACCACCGCAGGAAAACGAAAAACCACGTCAGCCGGGGCGAGCGACCCATGGCGGTCTGGGTGCTTATCGCTGCTATTATAGGGGCACCCCGGCAGACGCAAAAAAAAAAAAAAAATTTTTTTCGACATTCTTTTTTGCTCGTCGACCTCGGGTGACCCAGGTCGCAGTGGGAGCCGCGCACGAAAGCGGCGTCGCGAGACGGCTTCGCGGTCGCTAGTCGCACGAGCTCGGCAACCGCGTCTGCCGGGGCGGAGTTCGGGACGCCGACGGCTAAGTGGGAACCGCCGCTCGGATGTTCGCCGTTTGTGGCCGAGTGAGTGCTGGCACTCCGGCGAAGCCAAACGGGGCCGATTCCGGCACGATATCGGCGTCTTTCTACGTGCTCGCCGGCGACCGTCGCACGAGTACGGCAAAGTGCGTCTGCCGGGGCGGGGTTTGCGACGCGTACGCAATAGTGAGAACCGTCGCTCGGATGTTCGTCGTCTTTCGCCGAGCCAGTGCTGGCAATCCGGCGAAGCCGAACGGAGCCGATTCGGGCACGATATCGGCGTCTTTCCACGTGCTCGCCGGCGACCGTCGCACGAGTACGGTAAACCGCGTCAGCCGGGGCGGAGTTCGGGACGCCGATGCGAAAGTGGGAAGCGCCGCTCGGATCTTCGCCGTTTTTGGAGGAGTCAGTGGCGGCACTCCGGTGAAGCCAAGGTGCGCCAATTCGCGCACGATATCGGCGTCTTTCGACGTGCCCGCCGGCCACCGTCGCACGAGTACGGCAAACCTCGTCTGCCGGGGCGGGGTTTGCGACGCCGACGCAAAAGTGGGAACCGCCGCTCGGATGTTCGCCGTTTTTGGCAGAGTGAGTGCTGGCACTCCGGCGAAGCGAAAGAGCGCGAATGCGCCCACGAAAGTGGCGTGTTTGGACGTGCTTGACGACGACCACCGCAGGAAAACGAAAAACCACGTCAGCCGGGGCGAGCGACCCATGGCGGTCTGGGTGCTTATCGCTGCTATTATAGGGGCACCCCGGCAGACGCAAAAAAAAAAAAAATTTTTTTCGACATTCTTTTTTGCTCGTCGACCTCGGGTGACCCAGGTCGCAGTGGGAGCCGCGCACGAAAGCGGCGTCGCGAGACGGCTTCGCGGTCGCTAGTCGCACGAGCTCGGCAACCGCGTCTGCCGGGGCGGAGTTCGGGACGCCGACGGCTAAGTGGGAACCGCCGCTCGGATGTTCGCCGTTTGTGGCCGAGTGAGTGCTGGCACTCCGGCGAAGCCAAACGGGGCCGATTCCGGCACGATATCGGCGTCTTTCTACGTGCTCGCCGGCGACCGTCGCACGAGTACGGCAAAGTGCGTCTGCCGGGGCGGGGTTTGCGACGCGTACGCAATAGTGAGAACCGTCGCTCGGATGTTCGTCGTCTTTCGCCGAGCCAGTGCTGGCACTCCGGCGAAGCCGAACGGAGCCGATTCGGGCACGATATCGGCGTCTTTCCACGTGCTCGCCGGCGACCGTCGCACGAGTACGGTAAACCGCGTCAGCCGGGGCGGAGTTCGGGACGCCGATGCGAAAGTGGGAAGCGCCGCTCGGATCTTCGCCGTTTTTGGAGGAGTCAGTGGCGGCACTCCGGTGAAGCCAAGGTGCGCCAATTCGCGCACGATATCGGCGTCTTTCGACGTGCCCGCCGGCCACCGTCGCACGAGTACGGCAAACCTCGTCTGCCGGGGCGGGGTTTGCGACGCCGACGCAAAAGTGGGAACCGCCGCTCGGATGTTCGCCGTTTTTGGCAGAGTGAGTGCTGGCACTCCGGCGAAGCGAAAGAGCGTGAATGCGCCCACGAAAGTAGCGTATTTGGACGTGCTTGACGGCGACCGCCGCAGGAGTACGAAAAACCACGTCAGCCGGGGCGAGCGACCCACGGCGGTCTGGGTGCTTATCGCTGCTATTATAGGGGCACCCCGGCAGACGCAGAAAGAAAAAAAAAAATGGGGACATGGCGTGCGTCACCGTGCGGCTTCGCAGCGTTGCCGAAGTCGCCGAGCCCTTCGACTGAGCCGAACGGCGGACAGGGAACGTTGGTCGGCCGTTCTAACCTGTCGGTGCCACGCCGAGACGTCGTTAAGGAAAACCGCGTCGTGGGCCTCTACGACGCCGTCGAGTCGTTGTACGTTTGGTGTCCAGCGTGTCGGCGGCGAGTAGCGGACACGTCGTTCACGACTTCGGTCTTTCGCAGTCGACGCGAACTTGCGGAGAGTCGTGGTGCCTCACGTTTTCGGCAGAAACCGCGGCGGAATTTTCCCGTGCGTGCGCGCACGACCTCGGTGCTGTGCCGTCAGCGTAGTGTTGCACAAACTCGTGGCCTACCCAAGGTGCGGTACGTTTGCGGCCGTATCCTCGGTGGGAATTTCGTGAGTAGGGTCGCAAATTCTACGACCTCGGCGGGTTTGAGAGCGACGTAGACTTGTGGCACGCTCAACATGCCACACGTTTCGGGGCACACCCGCGGTGAAATTTTCTCGAGTACGCTCGTATTAGGGCCCAAGGAGGTCTGGGTACTTATCGCTGCTATTATGTGGGGGTTCTCGTGAGCGGCGTACGCGAAAGCGACCGGGTGTCTGATATGCGGCGGGCTTCGGCCTCGTCAAGCGTGTCCTCGGGTCTGCTCCAGGGGAATCCACGGCAGTCGTCTGCAGCCTCATCCGCTTGATGCGTTAGGGGCTGGTTGTCGGACGGTGCCGTTTTACCACGATATCGAGGTGTGTTCCGTGTCGTCCTCGGGCGATTCAGATGCGAAAGCGCCGAAGACGCGGGCGTGACCCGTCGTCTGGCGGCTTTGCAGTCTCGGCTCCGTTGCTAGTTCCGGCCGGTCCACCGACAGTGCAGCGGGCTTGGGCAACCCGCACGGCGCGACCGAGTCGATGCAACGAAAAAGAGCGAGCATGAACGTGCTTCTTGCCGCACGGCTCCCACTCGTCTTTCGGGAAGGTTGTGCCGTAGCGAGCTCGAACGCCGTCATCTCGGAGTGCAAAATAAGCGTGTTGGGGCGCCTGAAGGTGGCCTCCGCCGCACACAGACTGCGTCCGGCCCGCCGAGGGCGAGGACGGACGCGCAGTCGAACGATTACCTGGTTGATCCTGCCAGTAATCATATGCTTGTCTCAAAGATTAAGCCATGCATGTCTAAGTACATGCCGAAATAAGGCGAAACCGCGAATGGCTCATTAAATCAGTTATGGTTCCTTAGATCGTTTCTTCCTACTTGGATAACTGTGGCAATTCTAGAGCTAATACATGCAGTGAGCCTGGAGCCCTTTGGGTAACGGGTGCTTTTATTAGACCAAGATCGATCGGGTTTCGGCCCGTATTGTGTGGTGACTCTGGATAACTTTGTGCTGATCGCATGGCCACGAGCCGGCGACGTTTCTTTCAAGTGTCTGCCTTATCAACTTTCGATGGTAGGTTACTTGCTTACCATGGTTGTTACGGGTAACGGAGAATCAGGGTTCGATTCCGGAGAGGGAGCCTGAGAAACGGCTACCACATCCAAGGAAGGCAGCAGGCGCGCAAATTACCCACTCCCGGCACGGGGAGGTAGTGACGAAAAATAACAATACGGGACTCTTTTGAGGCCCCGTAATTGAAATGAGTACACTCTAAATCCTTTAACGAGGATCAATTGGAGGGCAAGTCTGGTGCCAGCAGCCGCGGTAATTCCAGCTCCAATAGCGTATACTAAAGCTGCTGCGGTTAAAAAGCTCGTAGTTGGATCTCAGTTCCAGACGAGTAGTGCATCTACCCGATGCGACGGCTCGGACTGAACATCATGCCGGTTCTTTCTTGGTGCACTTCATTGTGTGCCTCGAGATGGCCGGTGCTTTTACTTTGAAAAAATTAGAGTGCTCAACGCAGGCGAGTCGCCTGAATAAACTTGCATGGAATAATAGAACAAGACCTCGTTTCTGTTCTGTTGGTTTTTGGAATACGAGGTAATGATTAAGAGGGACGGACGGGGGCATTCGTATTGCGGCGCTAGAGGTGAAATTCTTGGACCGTCGCAAGACGAACTACTGCGAAAGCATTTGCCAAGAATGTTTTCATTGATCAAGAACGAAAGTCAGAGGTTCGAAGGCGATCAGATACCGCCCTAGTTCTGACCATAAACGATGCCAACCAGCGATCCGCCTGAGTTACTCAAATGACTCGGCGGGCAGCTTCCGGGAAACCAAAGTATTTGGGTTCCGGGGGAAGTATGGTTGCAAAGCTGAAACTTAAAGGAATTGACGGAAGGGCACCACCAGGAGTGGAGCCTGCGGCTTAATTTGACTCAACACGGGAAAACTTACCCGGCCCGGACACTGGGAGGATTGACAGATTGAGAGCTCTTTCTTGATTCGGTGGATGGTGGTGCATGGCCGTTCTTAGTTGGTGGAGCGATTTGTCTGGTTAATTCCGATAACGAACGAGACTCTAGCCTATTAAATAGGTGCGGGGTTCCCAGCACCTTACAACCTTCTTAGAGGGACAAGCGGCTCCTAGCCGCACGAAACAGAGCAATAACAGGTCTGTGATGCCCTTAGATGTCCGGGGCCGCACGCGCGCTACACTGAAGGAAGCAGCGTGTCTTTATCCCTGTCTGAAAAGACTGGGTAACCCGTGGAACTTCTTTCGTGATTGGGATAGGGGCTTGCAATTGTTCCCCTTGAACGAGGAATTCCCAGTAAGCGCGAGTCATAAGCTCGCGTTGATTACGTCCCTGCCCTTTGTACACACCGCCCGTCGCTACTACCGATTGAATGATTTAGTGAGGTCTTCGGACCGATGTCCGGCGCGGCCTTTCGGTTGCGCCGGTCTGTTGGAAAGATGACCAAACTTGATCATTTAGAGGAAGTAAAAGTCGTAACAAGGTTTCCGTAGGTGAACCTGCGGAAGGATCATTAACGGATTGTGAAGGGTGAGCGCCTCAGCTGCGTCTGCGCCCGACACTTTCTGCCGCTGACCCCGTTTGGACGCGGGGTCGGCTTTTCCCCACGGGGCTGCCTGAATGTGGAGCGGCACCCCGTGACAAATTGTTGCGCCCAGCGGACGCCAACACCGCGACCTTGGACGGTCGGCCAGGTGGCGGACGCGGGTACAAACGGCGCAACGCACTCATAGGTCGGCTTTCGACCCGCCACTGCACCGTGGCTCGAAGCGCTCGAAATGCGCGACCCGACCGCTGCGGGACCGCCTAGTACTGTAAACAGGAGCGGCGGAGCGCGAACGGCGAGTCGTGGTTACGTCGGTAGAAGGCGAGGCTGCGCGTTCCCGAAACGCCAGCCGAGTGCCCTCCCGACCGTTCGAGCGTGCAAGAACGAGACCCGACAATCGCGCGGCGACTGCCAAGTACGAGAGGAACGGCACAAGCGTCGGCGGTCGGTCAAGGAACTGGCGATGTGACGGGTCCGCTGTGCACCAGTGCATACCGTCCCGCCGTCCGCGGCAAGCGCCTCCGCGTCCTCGGGTGACGGAGGCTGCCGGTCGGTTCTTGCAGGCGAGGGATCTCGCTGGCACCGGTTCGCGTTGACGCGCGGCCGGTCATGGCACGGCGATGCGACGGCCGAGGTGCGCAGTACTCGATGGAGGAACCGCACGCTCCGATGACCGTCCCGCCCTCCGCGGCGTATGCGTACCGACCGTAATGGTTGCAGCAGCGCCGGCCGGCTTTTGAATTCGCCACACGAAACACGGTGCGAGATCGCGGTTAGGGGAGCGTCGACGTTGCCAGGCGTTTTGCTTGCTGCCGAGGGAAAGGCGGCACGGCCACGTCGCGCTCGTCGCGATTAGCGGGTCTGCGCGCTTTGGGAAGGTGCCGCAACGACTTGCCGAAAGAGGAAGCACGGAAGAACGAGGGACTTGGACGTCCCGACAATTGAACGCACTTGCGGCCAGGCCCTTGCTGGCTTCGTTCTTCCGCCTCGAGTAGGCTCGTACGCGGCTCCGGCGCCGAAAGTGGTCCTTGGCACCGACTTCGGTGGACGTGGGAAGTGCCGCGCAAGTACGGCGCGCCTGGCTCCACCTGTTGGCTAAAGTAGGCAGCCGGATCGGCATTTTGGTGTGCGGTGGCAAACCGTGGATGCGAAAAAAGCTTGTGCGATTTCGTGGAACAAAAAGCGGGGGTCCCCCTTTTTATGCGGAGGAGACCGACCCGCCCGCCGTGGTGAACCGCGACGCCACGGTAAAAACGGGAGAGGCTTGTCGATGGGACCGTGCATCCCGCGCTCCACGGAGGCCGGGAGGCGGCCGCCCGAGGAAATGTGTAGCCGTCGAGGCCCGCATCTGCGTGCACTCTTATCCAAATGGGTGTACCGCAGGCATTTTCTGGTTAGGCGGGCCAATGAGAGCGAGCACACAACGATACCTACGGGTCCGGCTTGGAGAACCGGCTTCGACGCCTCCCGAGTATTTATAGAGGGGTGGACCACGAAAGCACTCGCAAGTAGCGGAAGCGAAACGCCGTCCGAAACACACCGTTTGCTCGATTTGCGGCAGCCGAAAAAGGCGCGGCAGAGTTTTGGAGTCCAAGCGTGCGCTGAAAAGCGCCCTTCTTGGCCACTGTTTGGCCGAGTGCCAGAAACGTTTGGTTTTGACTGTACGGAATTGAACAAACACTTTTTCACGACTCTAAGCGGTGGATCACTCGGTTCTCGGGTCGATGAAGAACGCAGCCAGCTGCGAGACTTGGTGTGAATTGCAGGACACACTGAGCACTGATTCTTTGAACGCACATTGCGGCCTTGGGTCTTCCCTTGGCTTCGTCTGTCTGAGGGTCGGATCACATATCAAGAGAGCCTTCGGCGCACAAGGGAACGTGAGCCGTCGACTCGTTTTGACCGCGTCGGCAACACGGACAGCACGCTGAACACCTCACAGCGAGCGCCAACAGCGGCCACTCAAGGGCGAGACGGTGGCGACCGTCGTGCCAGAGCCCAACCGAAACGGGGGCGACCGACTGCATTGAGGATGTGGCACCTCGTTGAGACCGCCGCAGGACTTCGAGTCGGAAGGAAGCCTGCAGGGAAAGTGCGGTCGAGGTTGCGTACTCCTCTCTGCGACCGGGCGCGCAAGAGCTGCGAGAGCCACGGACGCGCAACTTTAACGCACGGTAAACACGAGGAGCGAAAGCCGGCCAGCAAAGCTTCTCCAGCCGTGCGCAAAGTGCGCGAGATCGCAGCCTTGCGTTGCGCTTGTTGCCCTCGAAGTAAGCAGGGTGTCCCGTAGACCGGGCGCTCGAACACGCTGCGGGGCCGTGCCTCCTCCAGGCTTTGCCGCGCGAACAGGGAACGTTCGCGCGCAAAGCGCAGGGAGGTGAGGAGGCTGCGCCCGACGTTTGCGGTTCGCTGCGTACGCGGTTGATGCGGAGAGCACGGCGCGACGACTTGCCGCGAAGCGGAAAAAGTCTCCCGCACGAGTTGGCGAAACGTTGGCGAAGCTTAAGGCGTTCTCGTCGTAGTCCGCCGTCGGTCTAAGTGCTTCGCAGTTCCCGTCCCGTTCAAAAAACTGGGCCACTCCAGTTGGGGCGGGGGCGACGCTACACGAGACGATGCCTCTCGCCAGGCTGCGTGGCTGCCCTTGCGGCGGCGGCGACTGGCCTCGGCGGTGTTTGGGCTTTCGACACGGTCGTTTATCACGCAACTGCTCGGACGACGCACGCGCGCAGCGGAATGCCGCTTGCCAGCCTTGTGAAGATGTGACCCTGTACAGGGTTGCGGGCGCACTTGGTAGGGCGTCGTACTCGGTTCGCGATGGGTTTACGAACGTGTCCCGTCACTTCCACGTCACACCGGTTGTGCGCCGCACGCGTGCAGCGGGGAAGCCGATTGCCAGCCTTGTGAAGAAGTGGCCCTGTACAGGGTTGCGGGCGCACTTGGTAGGGCGAGCGCACGCGGTCGTGCAGGAAGTTGATGGAAGCGAATGTATCCGCTGTCGACCTCAGATCAGGCGAGACAACCCGCTGAATTTAAGCATATCACTAAGCGGAGGAAAAGAAACCAACAGGGATTCCCCGAGTAGCTGCGAGCGAAACGGGACCGAGCCCAGCACCGAATCCCCCGTCCTTGCAGGCGGTCGGGAAATGTGGTGTATGGGAGGCGACGTTCTCGGGTGTTTGCGACGGTGCAAGTCCCCCTGACAGGGGCTTGTCCCAGAGTGGGTGCCAGGCCCGTCTCCGCCGT
>NW_027464916.1:80000-90616 GCF_043290135.1 Rhipicephalus microplus
GAGAGAAACGCATGCGACTGCCGTGCTTTGCGGCATAGCACCGTGCGCAAAAACGGTGCGCATGCAAGAGGTGTCAGAGCTAGCGAACTTTTGCCACGAGCAACAGGTCACTAAAAGCCTATAGATGACGGTGTTGGAGGAAAAGAAAAATATCGAGAAAGCACTGCGGTGTGCCGTGCGTAGGGACGGGCGCGCGTGCCACATGCCGCCGAAATATGGGTGTCGGAGAAAACAGAGTGCCGCGCGTAACGAGGGGCGCGCGTGTTACAGAGAGATATGCCCAAACGCATGAAAGTGTACGCAGGTGTCCTAAGGCAGTTTTTTTTTTTTTTTCCTCATTTTGATGTCGCCCCGGCTGACGTGGTTTTCGTTTTTCCGTGCCGCCCCGGCTGACGCGGTTTTCGTTTTTCCGTGCCGCCCCGGCTGACGCAGTTTTTGCGCCGCCCCGGCTGACGCGGTTTTCGCGCCGCCCCGGCTGACGCGGTTCCGACTTTGCACTTTTTGGCTCACCCCGGCTGGCGGCCCACTCACTCGATCGCCAGGTCTGTTTGCCCCGGTGGTTCCACCGCCAGGCTTAAGCGCGAACTTTTTTTGTTTGTTTTCTTTTGATTAAGCGCAAGCTTTTTTCTTTGTTTTCTTTTGATTAAGCGCGGGCTTTTTTCTTTGTTTTTTTTGCATTCGCCCCGGCAGACGCGGTTTTTGCGCCGCCCCGGCTGACGCGGTTTTTGCCGCCCCGGCTGACGCAGTTCGGACTTAGCACTTTTCGGCTGTGCCTGGCTGGCGGCCCACTCACTCGATCGCCATGTCTGTTTGCCACAGTTTTCCCGGTGGTGCCGCACCCGGGCTCGCCCCGGCTGACGCGGTTTCGTGCCGCCCCGGCAGACGCGGTTTTCGCGCCGCCCCGGCTGACGCGGTTTCGTGCCGCCCCGGCAGACGCGGTTTTTTGCCGCCCCGGCAGACGCGTTTTTTTTTCTTTCGCCCCGGCTGACGCAGTTTTCGCGCCGCCCCGGCAGACGCGGTTTTCGCGCCGCCCCGGCAGACGCGGTTTTTTGCGCCGCCCCGGCTGACGCAGTTCGGACTTGGCACTTTTTGGCTGAGCCTGGCTGGCGGCCCACTCACTCGATCGCCATGTCTGTTTGCCACAGTTTTCCCGGTGGTGCCGCACCCGGGCTCGCCCCGGCTGACGCAGTTTTCGCGCCGCCCCGGCTGACGCGGTTTCGTGCCGCCCCGGCAGACGCGGTTTTTTGCGCCGCCCCGGCTGACGCGGTTTTTTGCCGCCCCGGCTGACGCAGTTCGGACTTGGCACTTTTCGGCTGTGCCTGGCTGGCGGCCCACTCACTCGATCGCCATGTCTGTTTGCCACAGTTTTCCCGGTGGTGCCGCACCCGGGCTCGCCCCGGCAGACGCGTTTTTTTTTTTTCTTTCGCCCCGGCTGACGCAGTTTTCGCGCCGCCCCGGCTGACGCGGTTTCGTGCCGCCCCGGCAGACGCGGTTTTTTGCGCCGCCCCGGCTGACGCGGTTTTTGCCGCCCCGGCTGACGCAGTTCGGACTTAGCACTTTTTGGCTGAGCCTGGCTGGTGGCCCACTCACTCGATCGCCATGTCTGTTAGCCACAGTTTTCCCGGTGGTGCCGCACCCGGGCTCGCCCCGGCTGACGCAGTTTTCGCGCCGCCCCGGCTGACGCGGTTTCGTGCCGCCCCGGCAGACGCGGTTTTCGCGCCGCCCCGGCTGACGCGGTTTTTGCCGCCCCGGCTGACGCAGTTCGGACTTAGCACTTTTCGGCTGTGCCTGGCTGGCGGCCCACTCACTCGATCGCCATGTCTGTTTGCCACAGTTTTCCCGGTGGTGCCGCACCCGGGCTCGCCCCGGCTGACGCAGTTTTCGCGCCGCCCCGGCTGACGCGGTTTCGTGCCGCCCCGGCAGACGCGGTTTTCGCGCCGCCCCGGCTGACGCGGTTTCGTGCCGCCCCGGCAGACGCGGTTTTTTGCCGCCCCAGCTGACGCAGTTCGGACTTAGCACTTTTTGGCTGAGCCTTGCTGGCGGCCCACTCACTCGATCGCCATGTCTGTTTGCCACAGTTTTCCCGGTGGTGCCGCACCCGGGCTCGCCCCGGCAGACGCGTTTTTTTTTTCTTTCGCCCCGGCTGACGCAGTTTTCGCGCCGCCCCGGCAGACGCGGTTTTCGCGCCGCCCCGGCAGACGCGGTTTTTTGCGCCGCCCCGGCTGACGCGGTTTTTTGCCGCCCCGGCTGACGCAGTTCGGACTTGGCACTTTTTGGCTGAGCCTGGCTGGCGGCCCACTCACTCGATCGCCATGTCTGTTTGCCACAGTTTTCCCGGTGGTGCCGCACCCGGGCTCGCCCCGGCTGACGCAGTTTTCGCGCCGCCCCGGCAGACGCGGTTTCGTGCCGCCCCGGCAGACGCGGTTTTTTGCGCCGCCCCGGCTGACGCGGTTTTTTGCCGCCCCGGCTGACACGGTTCGGACTTTGCACTTTTCGGCTGTGCCTGGCTGGCGGCCCACTCACTCGATCGCCATGTCTGTTTGCCACAGTTTTCCCGGTGGTGCCGCACCCGGGCTCGCCCCGGCAGACGCGTTTTTTTTTTTTTTTTCTTTCGCCCCGGCTGACGCAGTTTTCGCGCCGCCCCGGCTGACGCGGTTTCGTGCCGCCCCGGCAGACGCGGTTTTTTGCGCCGCCCCGGCTGACGTGGTTTTTGCCGCCCCGGCTGACGCAGTTCGGACTTTGCACTTTTTGGCTGAGCCTGGCTGGCGGCCCACTCACTCGATCGCCATGTCTGTTTGCCACAGTTTTCCCGGTGGTGCCGCACCCGGGCTCGCCCCGGCAGACGCGTTTTTTTTTTTTCCTTCGCCCCGGCAGACGTGGTTCCCCCCCCCCCCTCCGTCTTTCTTTTTGTTTTTTTTTTTCGCCGCGGCTGAAGTGGATTTTTCGGTGCCTCGACGCCCCGGTAGTCGCGGTTTTTCCGTTTCCGCACGGCCCCGGCTGACGCTGCTCGGTCACAGTCGCCTTTTGTGGTGATTGCAGACTTCTTGAGCGCGGGTGTTTTTTTTTTTGTTGTTGTTGTTGTTTTATTACGCATTCGCTCCAGCAGACGCTGTTTAGACTTTTTGTTTCCTCTTTTATCCTGCGACGAGGTGACGAGGTTTATTCGGTGCCCCGCCGCCCCGGCTGAAGTGATTTTTCCTGTCCCGTGCCGCCCCGGCTGACGCGGTTGGGACTTCGCGTTTGTTCGGCCGCCACGGGTTTTGGCGCACTCGCTCGGTTGCTTGTTGTTGCCACTTGTTGCGAACCCAGGTTTCTTGAGCGAGCGCGGGCGTTTTTTCTTCCTTTCTTTCTTTGTTCTATGTGTTAGCGAATCGGCCTTTAATATCACACGAGGACTCACAACCAACAATTTTCAGTTTGAAGTGTAAAAAATCTGCAGGTGTTGACGTAACTGACTTGCCCCGTACCCTTGAGTACATCCATGAAGTTCTCGTAGTACTACTAAATCGCATTATTCCAAGTGGAGAAATTCCCATAAACTTGCAAACCTCTACACGAAAATCGGTGCGCGTGATAAAGTTGAAAATTATCGTCCGATATCAAATGTGCCTTCTATAACACAAATTCTAGGAAAAAAAAAAAAAAAACACTTGTTCGCCGTTTTCTGCGCCGTGACTGGCAGCACTCCGGCGAAGCGAAACGGGGTCGATTCGAGCACGATATCGGCGTCTTTCGACGTGCTCGCCGGCGACCGTCGCACGAGTACGTCGCACGAGCGCGTCTGCCGGGGCGCCGTTTGCGAAGCCGACGCAAAAGTGGGAACCGCCGCTCGGATGATCGCCGCTTTCGGCAGAGTGAGTGTTGGCACTCCGGGGAAGCGAAACAGCGTGAATGCGCCCACGAAATCGGCGTATTTTGAAGTGCCCGCCGGCGACCGTCGCACGAGTACGGTAAACCGCGTCAGCCGGGGCGTAGTTCGGGACGCCGACGAAAAAGTGGGAAGCGCAACTCGGATCTTCGCCGTTTTTGCAGGAGTGAGTGGCGGCCCTCCTGCGAGACCAAGAAGCATCGATTCGTGCACGAATTCGGCGCCTTTCGACGTGATCGCCGGCGACCGTCGCTCGAGTAGGGCAAACCGCGTCTGCCGGGGCGGGCTTCGGGACGCCGATGCGAAAGTGGGAAACGCTGCTCGGATGTTCGCCGTTTTTGGCCGAGTGAGTGCTGGCACACGGGCGAAGCCAAACGGGGCCGATTACGGCACGATATCGGCGTCTTTCGACGTGCCCGCCGGCGACCGTCGCACGAGTACGGTAAACCGCGTCAGCCCGGGCGGAGTTCGGGACGCCGATGCGAAAGTGGAGAACGCCGCTCGGATCTTCGCCGTTTTTGGAGGAGTGAGTGGCGGCACTCCGGAGAAGCCAGGGAGCGCCAATTAGCGCACGATATCGGCGTCTTTCGACGCGCTCGCCGGCGACCGTCGCACGAGTAGGGCAAACCGCGTCTGCCGGGGCGGGGTTTACGACGCCGACGCAAAAGTGGGAACCGCCGCTCGGATGTTGGCCGTTTTTGGCAGAGTGAGTGCTGGCACTCCGGCGACGCGAAAGAGCGCGAATGCGCCCACGAAAGTGGCGTATTTGGACGTGCGTGACGGCGACCGCTGCAGGAGTACGAAAAACCACGTCAGCCGGGGCGAGCGACACACGGCGGTCTGGGTGCTTATCGCTGCTATTATAGGGGCACCCCGGCAGACGCAGAAAAAAAAAAAAAAAATTTTCGACCTTCTTTTTTGCTGGTCGAGCTCGGGTAACCCAGGTCGCAATGGGAGCCGCGCACGAAAGCGGCGTCGCGAGACGCGTTCGCGGTCGCTAGTCGCACGAGCTCGGCAACCGCGTCAGCCGGCGCGGAGTTCGGGATGCCGACGGCTAAGTGGGTACCGCTGCTCGGATGTTCGCCGTTTTTGGCCGAGTGAGTGCTGGCACTCCGGTGAAGCCAAGGAGCGCCAATTCGTGCACGATATCGGCGTCTTTCGACGTGCCCGCCGGCCACCGCCGCACGAGTACGGCAAACCGCGTCTGCCGGGGCGGGGTTCGCGACGCGTACGCAATAGTGGGAACCGTCGCTCGGATGTTCGTCGTCTTTGGCCGAGCGAGTGCTGGCACTCCGGCGAAGCGAAACGGGGCCGATTCGGGCACGATATCGGCGTATTTCGACGTGCTCGCCGGCGACCGTCGCACGAGTACGGCAAAGCGCGTCTGCCGGGGCGAGGTTTGCGACGCCGACGAAAAAGTGGGAAGCGCCGCTCGGATCTTCGCCGTTTTTGCAGGAGTGAGTGGCGGCCCTCCTGCGAGACCAAGAAGCATCGACTCGCGCACGATATCGGTGTCTTTCGACGTGCCCGCCGGCCACCGCCGCACGAGTACGGCAAACCGCGTATGCCGGGGCGGGGTTGGCGACGCCGACGCAAAAGTGGGAACCGCCACTAGGATGTTCGCCGTTTTTGGCAGAGTGAGTGCTGGCACTCCGGCGAAGCGAAAGAGCGCGAATGCGCCCACGAAAGTGGCGTGTTTGGACGTGCTTGACGACGACCACCGCAGGAAAACGAAAAACCACGTCAGCCGGGGCGAGCGACCCATGGCGGTCTGGGTGCTTATCGCTGCTATTATAGGGGCACCCCGGCAGACGCAAAAAAAAAAAAAAAAAATTTTTTTCGACATTCTTTTTTGCTCGTCGACCTCGGGTGACCCAGGTCGCAGTGGGAGCCGCGCACGAAAGCGGCGTCGCGAGACGGCTTCGCGGTCGCTAGTCGCACGAGCTCGGCAACCGCGTCTGCCGGGGCGGAGTTCGGGACGCCGACGGCTAAGTGGGAACCGCCGCTCGGATGTTCGCCGTTTGTGGCCGAGTGAGTGCTGGCACTCCGGCGAAGCCAAACGGGGCCGATTCCGGCACGATATCGGCGTCTTTCTACGTGCTCGCCGGCGACCGTCGCACGAGTACGGCAAAGTGCGTCTGCCGGGGCGGGGTTTGCGACGCGTACGCAATAGTGAGAACCGTCGCTCGGATGTTCGTCGTCTTTCGCCGAGCCAGTGCTGGCAATCCGGCGAAGCCGAACGGAGCCGATTCGGGCACGATATCGGCGTCTTTCCACGTGCTCGCCGGCGACCGTCGCACGAGTACGGTAAACCGCGTCAGCCGGGGCGGAGTTCGGGACGCCGATGCGAAAGTGGGAAGCGCCGCTCGGATCTTCGCCGTTTTTGGAGGAGTCAGTGGCGGCACTCCGGTGAAGCCAAGGTGCGCCAATTCGCGCACGATATCGGCGTCTTTCGACGTGCCCGCCGGCCACCGTCGCACGAGTACGGCAAACCTCGTCTGCCGGGGCGGGGTTTGCGACGCCGACGCAAAAGTGGGAACCGCCGCTCGGATGTTCGCCGTTTTTGGCAGAGTGAGTGCTGGCACTCCGGCGAAGCGAAAGAGCGCGAATGCGCCCACGAAAGTGGCGTGTTTGGACGTGCTTGACGACGACCACCGCAGGAAAACGAAAAACCACGTCAGCCGGGGCGAGCGACCCATGGCGGTCTGGGTGCTTATCGCTGCTATTATAGGGGCACCCCGGCAGACGCAAAAAAAAAAAAAATTTTTTTCGACATTCTTTTTTGCTCGTCGACCTCGGGTGACCCAGGTCGCAGTGGGAGCCGCGCACGAAAGCGGCGTCGCGAGACGGCTTCGCGGTCGCTAGTCGCACGAGCTCGGCAACCGCGTCTGCCGGGGCGGAGTTCGGGACGCCGACGGCTAAGTGGGAACCGCCGCTCGGATGTTCGCCGTTTGTGGCCGAGTGAGTGCTGGCACTCCGGCGAAGCCAAACGGGGCCGATTCCGGCACGATATCGGCGTCTTTCTACGTGCTCGCCGGCGACCGTCGCACGAGTACGGCAAAGTGCGTCTGCCGGGGCGGGGTTTGCGACGCGTACGCAATAGTGAGAACCGTCGCTCGGATGTTCGTCGTCTTTCGCCGAGCCAGTGCTGGCACTCCGGCGAAGCCGAACGGAGCCGATTCGGGCACGATATCGGCGTCTTTCCACGTGCTCGCCGGCGACCGTCGCACGAGTACGGTAAACCGCGTCAGCCGGGGCGGAGTTCGGGACGCCGATGCGAAAGTGGGAAGCGCCGCTCGGATCTTCGCCGTTTTTGGAGGAGTCAGTGGCGGCACTCCGGTGAAGCCAAGGTGCGCCAATTCGCGCACGATATCGGCGTCTTTCGACGTGCCCGCCGGCCACCGTCGCACGAGTACGGCAAACCTCGTCTGCCGGGGCGGGGTTTGCGACGCCGACGCAAAAGTGGGAACCGCCGCTCGGATGTTCGCCGTTTTTGGCAGAGTGAGTGCTGGCACTCCGGCGAAGCGAAAGAGCGTGAATGCGCCCACGAAAGTAGCGTATTTGGACGTGCTTGACGGCGACCGCCGCAGGAGTACGAAAAACCACGTCAGCCGGGGCGAGCGACCCACGGCGGTCTGGGTGCTTATCGCTGCTATTATAGGGGCACCCCGGCAGACGCAGAAAGAAAAAAAAAATGGGGACATGGCGTGCGTCACCGTGCGGCTTCGCAGCGTTGCCGAAGTCGCCGAGCCCTTCGACTGAGCCGAACGGCGGACAGGGAACGTTGGTCGGCCGTTCTAACCTGTCGGTGCCACGCCGAGACGTCGTTAAGGAAAACCGCGTCGTGGGCCTCTACGACGCCGTCGAGTCGTTGTACGTTTGGTGTCCAGCGTGTCGGCGGCGAGTAGCGGACACGTCGTTCACGACTTCGGTCTTTCGCAGTCGACGCGAACTTGCGGAGAGTCGTGGTGCCTCACGTTTTCGGCAGAAACCGCGGCGGAATTTTCCCGTGCGTGCGCGCACGACCTCGGTGCTGTGCCGTCAGCGTAGTGTTGCACAAACTCGTGGCCTACCCAAGGTGCGGTACGTTTGCGGCCGTATCCTCGGTGGGAATTTCGTGAGTAGGGTCGCAAATTCTACGACCTCGGCGGGTTTGAGAGCGACGTAGACTTGTGGCACGCTCAACATGCCACACGTTTCGGGGCACACCCGCGGTGAAATTTTCTCGAGTACGCTCGTATTAGGGCCCAAGGAGGTCTGGGTACTTATCGCTGCTATTATGTGGGGGTTCTCGTGAGCGGCGTACGCGAAAGCGACCGGGTGTCTGATATGCGGCGGGCTTCGGCCTCGTCAAGCGTGTCCTCGGGTCTGCTCCAGGGGAATCCACGGCAGTCGTCTGCAGCCTCATCCGCTTGATGCGTTAGGGGCTGGTTGTCGGACGGTGCCGTTTTACCACGATATCGAGGTGTGTTCCGTGTCGTCCTCGGGCGATTCAGATGCGAAAGCGCCGAAGACGCGGGCGTGACCCGTCGTCTGGCGGCTTTGCAGTCTCGGCTCCGTTGCTAGTTCCGGCCGGTCCACCGACAGTGCAGCGGGCTTGGGCAACCCGCACGGCGCGACCGAGTCGATGCAACGAAAAAGAGCGAGCATGAACGTGCTTCTTGCCGCACGGCTCCCACTCGTCTTTCGGGAAGGTTGTGCCGTAGCGAGCTCGAACGCCGTCATCTCGGAGTGCAAAATAAGCGTGTTGGGGCGCCTGAAGGTGGCCTCCGCCGCACACAGACTGCGTCCGGCCCGCCGAGGGCGAGGACGGACGCGCAGTCGAACGATTACCTGGTTGATCCTGCCAGTAATCATATGCTTGTCTCAAAGATTAAGCCATGCATGTCTAAGTACATGCCGAAATAAGGCGAAACCGCGAATGGCTCATTAAATCAGTTATGGTTCCTTAGATCGTTTCTTCCTACTTGGATAACTGTGGCAATTCTAGAGCTAATACATGCAGTGAGCCTGGAGCCCTTTGGGTAACGGGTGCTTTTATTAGACCAAGATCGATCGGGTTTCGGCCCGTATTGTGTGGTGACTCTGGATAACTTTGTGCTGATCGCATGGCCACGAGCCGGCGACGTTTCTTTCAAGTGTCTGCCTTATCAACTTTCGATGGTAGGTTACTTGCTTACCATGGTTGTTACGGGTAACGGAGAATCAGGGTTCGATTCCGGAGAGGGAGCCTGAGAAACGGCTACCACATCCAAGGAAGGCAGCAGGCGCGCAAATTACCCACTCCCGGCACGGGGAGGTAGTGACGAAAAATAACAATACGGGACTCTTTTGAGGCCCCGTAATTGAAATGAGTACACTCTAAATCCTTTAACGAGGATCAATTGGAGGGCAAGTCTGGTGCCAGCAGCCGCGGTAATTCCAGCTCCAATAGCGTATACTAAAGCTGCTGCGGTTAAAAAGCTCGTAGTTGGATCTCAGTTCCAGACGAGTAGTGCATCTACCCGATGCGACGGCTCGGACTGAACATCATGCCGGTTCTTTCTTGGTGCACTTCATTGTGTGCCTCGAGATGGCCGGTGCTTTTACTTTGAAAAAATTAGAGTGCTCAACGCAGGCGAGTCGCCTGAATAAACTTGCATGGAATAATAGAACAAGACCTCGTTTCTGTTCTGTTGGTTTTTGGAATACGAGGTAATGATTAAGAGGGACGGACGGGGGCATTCGTATTGCGGCGCTAGAGGTGAAATTCTTGGACCGTCGCAAGACGAACTACTGCGAAAGCATTTGCCAAGAATGTTTTCATTGATCAAGAACGAAAGTCAGAGGTTCGAAGGCGATCAGATACCGCCCTAGTTCTGACCATAAACGATGCCAACCAGCGATCCGCCTGAGTTACTCAAATGACTCGGCGGGCAGCTTCCGGGAAACCAAAGTATTTGGGTTCCGGGGGAAGTATGGTTGCAAAGCTGAAACTTAAAGGAATTGACGGAAGGGCACCACCAGGAGTGGAGCCTGCGGCTTAATTTGACTCAACACGGGAAAACTTACCCGGCCCGGACACTGGGAGGATTGACAGATTGAGAGCTCTTTCTTGATTCGGTGGATGGTGGTGCATGGCCGTTCTTAGTTGGTGGAGCGATTTGTCTGGTTAATTCCGATAACGAACGAGACTCTAGCCTATTAAATAGGTGCGGGGTTCCCAGCACCTTACAACCTTCTTAGAGGGACAAGCGGCTCCTAGCCGCACGAAACAGAGCAATAACAGGTCTGTGATGCCCTTAGATGTCCGGGGCCGCACGCGCGCTACACTGAAGGAAGCAGCGTGTCTTTATCCCTGTCTGAAAAGACTGGGTAACCCGTGGAACTTCTTTCGTGATTGGGATAGGGGCTTGCAATTGTTCCCCTTGAACGAGGAATTCCCAGTAAGCGCGAGTCATAAGCTCGCGTTGATTACGTCCCTGCCCTTTGTACACACCGCCCGTCGCTACTACCGATTGAATGATTTAGTGAGGTCTTCGGACCGATGTCCGGCGCGGCCTTTCGGTTGCGCCGGTCTGTTGGAAAGATGACCAAACTTGATCATTTAGAGGAAGTAAAAGTCGTAACAAGGTTTCCGTAGGTGAACCTGCGGAAGGATCATTAACGGATTGTGAAGGGTGAGCGCCTCAGCTGCGTCTGCGCCCGACACTTTCTGCCGCTGACCCCGTTTGGACGCGGGGTCGGCTTTTCCCCACGGGGCTGCCTG